>NW_028186435.1:5631554-5668514 GCF_003343005.1 Rhea americana
AAAAAAAAAAAAAAAAAAAAAAAAAGCAGATAGAGATTATAGGATAATTCAGGGCAGAAGGGACCTCAGCAGGTCTCTAGTCTAATCTTCTGCTCAAAGCAGGGACAGCTATGGGATCAGACCAGATTGCTCAAGCCTTTATCCAGTTAGGTCTTGAAAACCTCCAAGGATGGAGACTGTGCTGCTTCTGTGAGCAACCTGTTTCCCTGCTTACCTGTCCTCATGGGGGCAAAAAGATATTCCCTTATGYAGCCAGGACCACATTTTGTTTTTTCAGTGACTGGCATAACAGTGTCCTTGCCTACACCGAGGGGCTACTACAAAGTAAAATAAGAGAAAACAAAAGCTGTGATGACAGACATATACATCAACAGTACTACTGTGCTGTGGAGTTAAGCCYTCATCCAGTGCATGAAAAAGTTTGAGTTGTGTTTAGCTAAAAGTTTTGACAAAAAGGGTCTGGGCTTGGAGGTTCGAGCACAATCCCAACACCTCTCCTGCTATTCCTCTTTGGGTGAATGCAACAGCCTTAACATGCATACTCTGTACTTGCTAACTGTACTGCTGGACTACATGCTCATTCTTCCACCTAGGTTTTGAGGACAATCTGAGGGGGAATATGTGCCCACCAGGCAAGTCGATACAGGAGTGAGCTTAAGGAAGTAACAGCTCAGTAACATGGATCTTAAGGACTCACGTGGTATAGGTACTGAAGCTAATGACAAGGGTTGTCAGTTACTTCTCTGCTGATCACAGCATAAGGCTCCCATAAAGCTTATCCATTGAAACTGAGTGTTTTAAGAACTAGAGGAATATATTACCCTTATGAGTATATACCTGCTGTTGCTGGTAGATTTTTCCAGAATTTTGCTTACTTCAAGCTTAAATTATTTCAAGCAATTAAGTTCTATGACTTGTCTTTCTAGGGTAGGTTCTTCCAGAATTACACAGATTTTTCTATCACTTTGGTTCCTAGAGGTCATAAGCAGGATAGATAACTGTTCTGCTAGACACTGTACAACTTCAAAGAATTACGCTCTCTGGAGATTCCTATAATCCACACTTTTATTTGTTTTAGTTAGTGTAAATAGCTTGGGAGCATGTAGAAAAGGACAAGTTCTGAGTAGGTTTGTCTTGCTTGCAACACCAGCCCCACACTGTTTTTGTTTCTGCAGCATGACTAAAGCAGAGTGTCTTCATTTACTGCAGGAGGACCCATCTGTACTAACATGAGTAAAAGCATTATAAGCTGCTAGAATACAATGCACCAATGTAATTAGTTTACTTGTAGCTGGCCCCTTAATTTAACTAATTGCTGCTAGTTATACCCACCGGCCCCAAGCAGTTCCCCCAGAAGAAAGTGACTGGGGAGGCAGATTCTCACACACTCTCCTTCTCTGACCCCTCTCGTCCCAGGGTGAGGAGCATCCTGCCCTCCCACTCGCCGGCGCAGCCGTCAGCACCGGGGCCCTCCTGGCCCCACAGCCCCCGCATCTCCTCCTGGCAAAGTGGATCCGCCAGGCATCCTTCCCCCACTCCTTCCCCATCCCCGGGTGAGGCTGACAGATTGGGCTCTCTGCCAGCATTTGAGGCACGATTACAGTCGCACATGCTGAAAGTTGAGAGCAAACGTGTGGGATTTATTTTATTTTGGGGGGTAACAGAGGCGGGAAAGGGGCTGGAAGGCTTTTAAGCAGTCAAGGCCTCTGACAATACAGGATCGAAAGCTGTGCACCGTATTTCGCATAATTCAAGGCTGGACTGCATGCATGTGTTATTAGTTGTCAAAACCATTGTGTATGGCAATTTCTCCATCCCCAGTGAGCTTTTCTGACTGGAAAGCCAAAGGAATAGTTGGTACCAAGCCAAAGCAGTTTAGGAATTTTTCCTGACAGAGGGAAGGAGAGAGGGGGAAAAAAGTAGAGCAGAAAACAAGAAGGGCGCTTCTTGGAGGGCATTACAGCCTCTGCTAATGTTTCCTAAGTTTCCAGTGTTTTCCCCTCCAAACTCTTCTCCTTTTGKCAGGAAACCCTCCCTTCCCTCTCTCCAGTTCATAAGCGAATTAACATTAGGACGACATGCTCCGGCTCAGGGTAGTGCCTGCTTCTCACCTCCTAGGGGCAGATAGGGCACAGCTCTGGGAGAGCAGCAGCCGGGGGATGCTCTGACAGATGCCAAGGTCCTCGCAAATCAGGAGAAATCCGTTACCACAGCTTTGACAGATGTCTTAAACTCATCTCTGGAGCTTAGAAGGGAGGTGAGGGAGGAGGAGGAAAGCTGAAAGCTTTTCAAAGACTATTCAAACGGAGGCCGTTATTTTTATTATTTTTTACAAGGCGAGAAATTAAGGTGGAGAAAATACTTTAAACCAAACGCTTATAAATTTATAGCTTCACTTTAACCACAGCTTTATTTCTCTGCCTGTCTCACACCATGTTTCCATTATTGTCAGTAGAATGAACTGCATGCATGCCAAATCAGGTCATTCACAAATATAGAATGAACGTCTGTCATTACAGATTTACCACTCTGACTACAGCATATCCCTTCTGTCTATAAAAATCCTGATCCATTAGCAGGGCAAGCTCTCTGCATGTCAGCCCTTTAACACTCCATGCACCTCAACAAACTGGAGATGCTCCCTTCCTTCAATAGGCAAGCCTACGCATTTGCTCAAAAACGATGGCAGTGCCTGCGGGCTGCGTTCATCCATTCTACACTAAAACCAAATTTCTTGACATGAAAATTTACAGCAGGCTGAATCTTGGGTGAGCTTTGAACAAACTCTATGCAGTCTCACACCTGGGGCCATCATCACTCTCCCACCATCTTTGGAGATGATGTAGAGTTGCTGACGTAGAGAAAAAAATATTAAGAGTCTTTCCCAGGGTCATCTCAGTACTACTGACAAGTGAAGGACAGAGCCGAGATCTCCATATTGTCAGGCCTGCTTGGATCATCCAGTGCCTCAGAGTGGAATGAGTCAGCCTAACAGAYACTTCCTCATGCCCATCAGCTTCAGTATGGACCTTCACTATCTAAATACAGTCTTGCAAACTGCTCTTCCAAAATGACCCTAAATTAGCAGCATTGGAGCTCCTTTAAAACAAAGCATTGCCTTGGTGCAATAACTGATTTTCACCGTAAAACAGTGATGGTTGATCAGGAAACAAATTCATGCTGGATAAAGAAAGTTGTTCTTCTCTGCTCTGAGCTGCCTTGTTTCTCRGAACACTGTGGCTTCTCCAGCAAGAGCCATCCCCCCACAGGGCCAGGGCCACCAGGAGCAGTGTGTGAGTGAGGCAGTCTGTCCYCAGCGAGCAAAGAAACCCTTTGCTTGCCTGCCTGTGATGCTTATGTGGGAATTGCCATTACTTAATATCTGACTGCCTCCCAATCTTTTACAGAGTGTTTGTGCTCACGACGCCTCTCTGATGAGGGAGCGCTATTTTGCTTTTCATATGGGAACTTCAGCAAAGAGAGTCTAAAGCCCGGATATTCCAGACTTCTTAAGGAACTTAACTTATTTCTTGTTGAGGTGCTCAAGGCATGTTATAAATAAGGGACCTTTTTCTTATTCATACAGAAAATCTGAAGTGGAGCACATCTTCCAAGATCAAGATTAATGTCCTGATGAATAAACCAGCCTTTTTTCTCTGGTCATAACAATTTCACACAGTTATGCTGTAGTGTAGAGTACCTGCTTTCTACTTTTGAACATACAAGAATTCTTTCAACAGGTGCCCAAATTAGAGAGACCAAATAAATAAATGTTAATAAAAACTGACGTTGCATTTGTCTCAGAAAAAATAACATATTGCAAAATGGATGTGTGTATGAACCTGTGTTGTGCAGATAGTGTTGTGCATTGTACAGCTAGTTTGAAGTCCAAATTTGAACTTGAAAATCGCCATGGATTTATTTGCCGCCACAGAGAGCAATTAGGCTTTTTCCAGTGGACAAAGCATCGCTGTTAGATTGTCACAAATGCTAGAATCCACGGTTCAAACAGCTCAGTGGATAAAGCACCTGTTTAAGGYGCCACAGTTAAACCTTTGTGGATTTGTAGTTTTATTTTAGAGCTTCAAGGGATTTTTCATTTTTAAAAGGAAAAGAAGAAAGCTAGAGGCCTGGGTAAAGTGTGCATTTACTGACGACAATGAAGCTGACAATGTACAAGATACCAGCTAAAGCTAAGCCTCTCTACAAATCACTTATAATCTAATAGGCAGACGTGCCAAATACAGAAGGAGAAGGGGAGTGGGCAGAGGACTCGAGAACTTACTCAGGTTTGTTCCATTTCCTGAGGAAATCACAGGAGAACTGACTCTTTAACAGGGAATAAAAAGGAAAGAATAGTATAATGGCAAATAAAGAGGGAGACAAATACTGCACATGGAGAGGGTATTATGGAAAGAGGCATGGAGAAGACAAATAGCAACTGTGTTGTCTGGGTAGCAATACCATGTACAGGCATGTGTGACACAGCCTGAAGAAGGTCTTTGGGTTTCTGACTCCTCTTTTGTTCCTGCATGTCAGGAATTAACAACATAGATGCTTTTGAGTGGTTTCTTAAGCACTCTGCTCTCCTACCAGCTGATTTCATAAAGTGACAAGAGGTTTCATGACAGATTGTATTCAAGCAGATATGGCAACCTCCATGGCTGTGGACCATGATGGAAGCAGAGCTCTAGATTCAATACTTAGTATCTGAGAAAGGAGGAACAGGCAGAAAAATAGTAGGGCTGGGCTCCAGCAGGGTGTACTGGCTTGTCCAGCAGAAGGGAACCAAAAATGTGAACATTTTGTAGAAATGAAATCAATAACTTGGCTTACATATAATAAAGTAATATAATAAAACAACTACATCTGACAAATTCAAAGGCTGCTTTGTGTCCTAGAGAGGAGAAGTACAGAGATAAGGGTAGGAGTGAAGGACAGAGTCGCTGGCTGTATCTTTGCAAGTCTCTATTTTGTACTTYCATGTCAATGCCATACTCCTACAAGAGAGGCTTTGAAAAGTCACTAATTTTTAGATTGCTTATCAGCATTCCTGATTAAACAACAAAGTACAATAAACAATGCTAATAAGCTAGTTAAGACAGCTGCAGCACTGTTAGGCTTATGAACATAAACATACAGGCCACTAAACCAACCACAGGAGCTGTTCCACCAAGATAAATGGATGCTGCCTAGAGCTGATGACAGATGGTTTTAGAGCAGGTCAGGCATGTGGTATGTATGTAGCATCTTGTTTCACATGGAAAGCAAATTCTCTTACACACAGTTTGTGCTAACTGAAGAAAAAAACCCTTTTTGATTCATATTGCTGTATCACCTTGATCCTCAAAGGTGAAAACAAATTAGAGTGTCCCATTTACTTCTCATTCTTGATAATGCTCTTCCTCAGAAACAAAGGAACTTGCTTCATCATGCACTGACATTTTATGTAACTTGCAAATACCCCTGCTCATGAACAACCCTCTCAGCCTAGCACAGTCTCCCAGCCTTTGCAGTGTCCCTCAGTAATGTCACTATGAAGTTTCCCCACCACTACCCTTCAAGGTTACCTTCAAGGTAAGTAACTTTGGTGCTGGTCACAGGCAGAGAGAGGACAACAGCTGAGAATGCCTGCACATTATGCAYGTAATACCTGGCCAGTTCTGTTCTGACATTGTCTTCAAAAGGACATTTTTTAGCTGTGGGTATCTTCACAGCACCCTTGGAAGGTGTGCGGGAAAGCAAACTTTTGTGTTGGGGAGGAATGGGATGCACATTTGCTCGGGATGGGAAAGAAGATCCCTAGTTCATTTCAGATGCTAATGACATTCAGTCAGTATTAGCCCAGGTCAGAGATGAACTCCTGACCCAGAGGTGAAAGACTCTGTAGCCCATTTCAATCCCCTGAGCTGCTCARTCCCATGATAATGTCATTTCTGAAACAGCGCCAATGGAGCATGAAAGCAGCAGGCAGGACAGAAGGCATCAAATGCTAATAGCCACTCCTGAACAGAAGAAAGAGTCTAATCCCTGGCTTTGAAAAGCACTCAGCCTCCCGCCTGCTGAAAAGAGCTATGCCAGAGAGCTCTACCAGGGTGTGTGCCAGAGGATGTGGGACAGCATATGCACATGTACCTGTGAATATACTTTTCCTGAGTGCAAGAGGAAACCTTATGTTCCCAGGATTTCAGAGGCACAATTAAATCAGACCTCTATTTCAAGGACACTGCTAAATAACTGGCTTGTTTGAACTTAACTCAATCAGGAATTGAAAACAACGAAAAGAAAATAGGAGTAAGCGACCAGATGAGGCTCTGCAAGAGAATTCAAGTTTGACAGATTTATGGAAACCTTGTTTCCATATGGATCAGTACTGCTGTCTCCAGAGCTCCAGTGGCAGCAATCAATGAAAACAATGCTAGCTCCGGCGGATGTCTGGATGTTAAAAAAAAAATCTATATGTGTTTTTACATGGAGGCTAAGTAAACAGAAGTACAAAACTCCAGTGGCTTCCTTATTCATTTGCCACGGCAGGCATCCCACTCTAGGGTACTTGGGACTCTGCTCTGATGTACAGCTGTGCTGGTGGGAGGAATCAAAAGAACRAACTGATTTACTGAGTTATGAAACAGTGACATACTCTGCATGAAAATGAAAGGAAATGTATCCGGGCAAGGAAGAGAGAACAAGGCAATGGCAATGGGGGGTGGGTGGGAAAAGGCATCGTCATTAGATCTACAGTCAAATAGTTACAAAGTCAAATGGATTTACATCATGGGCTCAGAGAACTCTTGTCCTGCTGCTATATAAATATCAGACAGGCTGTAACCCTATTACACTTGAACACCTGGTAGTGATCGGAGTCATTAAACACTACTGTCTCCATAAATCACTCTGTGTGTGTGTACACACACACATGCACATCTGTGAATTATTGATCTTCAGCAAATATTATGATGAGGCTAAATTTGAGCATGGAACAAATTCTGATGACACCAGTGGTGTAATACCAAAGATAAAGTTGGAAAGGTTCATTTCATTCTTCTCCATCGTCYGTGCTGGGGGACAAATTGCAGCCAAAAATGGGCATGGCCTGCACTCTTCCTTCATTTGCCCTTGTCTGAATCTAGCATCTGCAAGCTTCAAAAAGGCTTTTCTACTTGCTGGACTGCTGAGCAAGAGGAAAAATCTGCAACTGAAGCAGAAGATAAAATAAAAAAGGATGGAACTGATGATTTCCAAATGGTGTAAGAAATCAAATTTTAGGAAAATGCTTCATCTTTACAGGGAAAAGCACTTCCTCCTTTATCTAGATCTTTAATCATGCCACTGCTCCCCACCCTTGGCATCTGGCCGTGTCTTATCCCRCATAAGAGGAAGTGCTGCGTCTTCCAAAAACACTTCCTCCTTCTGATTAATTCAGTAGTGTATCCACAGCTTTCCCCAGAGTGTTTTCCACAGAAGCAGCTGACCTACACTCCGAGATAACTAGTACATCTCTGCTTTGTACAAATTGGAAGCCGGACATCCACAGCTGAGTTAGACTAGCAGGCAAATCTGAYGGTAAACAAAGTGCAGGGAATGATGCACATATCACGTACCACAGATTAAGTAAGAAAGAACCTGAGCATATGTTGGTTTTGCATAATATATTCAGGCTGTTAAAAAATGCAAACCAAACCAAATGAACCTGATTGATTGATACCAACATCTCTGTCCGGTGATGGAGATGTTAAAACCTGTCACCCATCCTTTGCCCAGTACCAATGTGTGAATTTCAGTGGCAGCTGAAGGGGAGACAAAAGCTGAACTGGACATACCAAACACTGCACCATCTCTCAAAGAAAGAAATAGGGCCTAACGACGGGAATGGTGCTTCGAGTTGGAGCTACGGCAGCCAAGCTCTGCTGATTTCTCTYGGTTGTGTGTTAGACAGGAGATATTTTACACACCCTGGCATGGAGGGTAACAAAGGTCCAACAGCCCATAGCACTAGTCTAGGACTTCAGAGAGCCAAGCTGAACTACTTCAGGCACAGCACAACCAGCTCATATGCCCTAGGGCCTTGTTTGCCCTGAGAAAATTGAGCACAGAAACAGAAACATATGATGAYATTGGGATACAATTATGGTTATGGGGACCATATTGTAGGTAGGCATAAGAGATAAGCAGGCACCCAGTATAGCTCTCTAGCTTGTATAAATGGATCCCTGAGGGCAATGAGCATTAATAACTTATGAACTGTCAATGCTTCTGCTCCATGAAGAGAAAATACCACGAGTTTGCCTCACTGTAACCTTAAAAAGCCTATATTCATGTGCAGTATGGGTGGTCCAGTTCATAAGGGGGAAATTAGTTTGTAGGTACACATATGATGGTGGAAGAAGTCAGAATACAGGGACAGGAAAACAGGGCTTCCCATTTGTATTTCAGGTGACAGAAGATTTTAGATACCCTATCTTGAACCATCTTATATGGTGACGTAAGATGCAGCTTTATGACTGTCATGAAAGTGTATCCAGGGAAATGTATGACAGCAGCATATGCATATAAATACACATGCAGGCAATGAATTAACAAATAAGGAGGAAGATAATTATATTTTTGAAGTATACCCCCTCCTTGCCTCCACAATTATATTTACATATGGTGGTTTTCCATCCATCCAAGTCAAACATTTGCAAATGGGACAGACCCTAAGGCTCTGAGATAACCCAAATGGAACAAAAACATATGAATGCACATGCAAATGCTATGGTAAGTAGCATATGTTTTACATACTGCTGAGATCATATGTTGATATGAACCAACACAAACCCCTGCTTTTTATCATAGGCTGCACTCGCTACGCATAGGTAATCTATATGAAAATAAGGTGTGGTTTAGATCTATATGAAACATATGGTGTTTGCACATGGCAAATATTCAAAGAGGGGAAAGGTTAAAGATGGAACATACATGGAAGCATGGCTACAAAATGAATTTCTTTTTGTAAGAGCCTCACGCACTTTTCCCTCATCTTGCAGGGCTGTTGTTACTTGCATAATATTCCAGTTGCTTTCGCCAAAAGTATATTTACTTGTTAGTGACTGAAGAGACCATGTTTCTCCTGGAAATAGCAAAGATTGGGGYAGATCCCAAAACAGAGTTGCAAAGCAATGCTAATTAGGGAGGGGGGAAATAAAACTTTGTGAAAGAAACATTGTCTCCTCACGCAAGGCTGAATCCTGCCTACTTTATCCCATATGTGCAGTTTAGCACAGTCAGGGGAATTGCTCACTTGAATYCAGTGAGCAGGATTTGGCCAATCAACTTTTCCTGCAAGAAAGATTTTTTTTTCTCTTGAAGCTGGAGAAAATAACACCAAACTAACACCAAAATAACCTGAGTTGATCACAAACAGAAATTAGACTCCAGATCTGAACCGCTCCAGGCTCTGTAGAAATTTGAATCCAGCTCTAATTTTTTCATATTTGTCTGCAGTATTGTCAGACTATTACAAAGAAACAAAATTGTCTGAAGACATTTGTATGGAGCCCTATTCCACTGGAATGCACAATTCTGAAAAATCAAAATAATTTACAAAATTCATGATTTTTTAAAAAAATTACAATTAGGAAGAAATACAGGAAAATATGTGACAATCTCCAAGGAAGTTGCTTAGACATCTTTGAGGAAATTAATTTTTCCATTTGAAAATGTTAGCAGAAATTGTTGTCTTCAGACACCCTGAATTTTCTTTGAGTGTAGGGTGGAGGATACATTTTTCAGGTTTTGTTGCTCCATGGAACAACACTAAATCTTGAAATCCTCAGTGAAACAATATATACACCTTCCAGCCACTTCTAAGAGAAGAATAAATAAAATACTCCATGAAACATGTTTGCATGTCTTGCATATAATATACAAAAATCTTGGAGCCCAGAACAATGAAAATTAATGTGACACTACTGGAATTGAATGAAAGGCCTTTTATTGCTTAAAAGTTAGTAAAAGCTTATATGCATTTTTTTTAGCTGAAGTTACGTTACATATTAAACCATATTAAAGCRTATTAAAACATTACTTCAAATACTCACTTTTCATTTCAGAGAGGTGGACACATGCCTCCTGAAGCAATATTTAGAATACCTGTTTTCAAAATTATTGTGCTGAAAAGACTCTGATTGCATTTTGTGCTTTCCTACTATTCACCCAGGCCAGCTTACATATAGATGTACAGTGTATGTGACAGCATTTGAGACTGCTTTCAAAATCCATCAAAAAATACACACAGAACTCTGAGACTAAGCTGTAATGTTTGCTTACTATTCCCTAATCAACTCTTCAAAACTAATTTTTTGCTCAGTGAATAGGCAGGGACAGATTCTCAGCTAATATAAAACAGCACTCTTCTGGTGTTTTTCAGCCATTTTCATTTTTTGGCATCCCAAAACAGTTCCAGTGGAGGTACAGGCCCATATATTGGCAATTTAAGCCCATTCGCAATAAGGTTTGCTTTTCTTAGTTACCTTTTGCAGACTCCTTCAAAACAGTCCACAGAGCCCCTGGGGATCTACAGACCACAGGCTGGAAACCACATTTCAGTAGAGCTACACCAATTTACAGTAGATTAAAACTCAGGTTTAAAGCTGGCCAATGGCAACCAAATTAAATAGCTGAACAGGAAGCGCTGGAAAAGAATTGTACAGCCGGCATGGGGTGGCTTTGCCTGACTGAAGTTTATGTTGGATGGGTGGAACGTCATTCCGCCCTTCTTCTTGCCTGGGGCAATAAAAAGCTCCTGCAAAATTGAAGTTTTAATTTAAAACAAATTTGAGGCATAGTCATTTCTGGCTCATACTAATGCCTGTTGGCTCCAGCAGAGTTGCAAAGAGTGGCACAATACAGGTAACGGTCTTAAGTTTATTGCACTTCACGCTGTGAAGACAGCCTTTGAACACAAGCCAAGCATGCCACAGCACTGAGGCTGAATGAGAGCGACTGAAGGGACAGCAGTGTCCGGAGTGAAGCAGGAGACCCTCTCACTGCCCCTGTGGAGCAGCAGAGGCAGCTGCGATGTTTGCTGGTGAGTTAGTTAGCAGTCCGGTCCGTGGGTATGAGATTCACACCTCCCTCTCCCCTCTGTTTTCCATGCTCAGCCCCCACTGGATGAGGTCTAGTGTAGCACATTGCTGTGCTATTTATTCCTTACAGCTTTTTCTTATTACGGGTTTCAGCAGTTCCCCGCTGGTTCTGCCTAATCCCATGGCCAGTTCCAGTCACAGGCAAAACAGGCAATGGCCCAGGGCCAGACTACTGGTGCAGGGGTGGGTGACAGCAGAAAAAAACGTGACTGCTGCAAGGTGTGTCAGAGCCCGGGCAGTCAGGCTGGCCGTGGAGCAAGGCTGCGGTGCATGAGGTGGTGGTATGGGCACTGGGGACGGAGGCATGGAAGTGGCCTCACTTCATAGCAGCCACCTCTGTCTCTATCCTGCTTTGGATAATGGCACTAGCAGGGCAGCTTCTTTGGGGCTGGCTCCCTAATTCCTCATCCTAATTCAAATCATTCCTCCCTTTTGCCTGGCTCTGACTCCAGCCTGTCATCTTTGGGGCAGCAAAACTCATGTTTGCTTATACTTGACTGCTCTTGGAGTTGCATCTTCGGGGGGGGGGAGGGGGGGGCTGAAGTGTCCAAGGAGAAACATGAATCAAGAAGAAGCTAGAGCAGAAAAAATGACCAGAGAATGGGAATGCAAATGTGAGAGGTGAAGCATCTTTGGAGGAAGAAGATCCGGCTGCAAGAAAGGTTTAGAAATAGCTATTACTGGAGGAGAATAAAGCAGTAGCTACCACAAAAGCATTGAAGCTTGCCCAATCCAGAAGAGAGAGGTTTAGTGGGACATGAAGAAGGAATGACATGCTTGATTAGTGAGGAAGTTGAGAGATGGGAGAGGGGATTTGTGAATTGAGAATATCAAGATAATTCATGGAAAATGATAGAAAGGGAGGAAGGAACAAGGAGGCATGGTGGTGGTTGTGCTCATGGCTGGGCAAACAGAAAGGAAGAGTACAAGGCAACAGGTGCTGAAGCGTGTGGCTGAGGCTGAGCTATCCTGGGTTGGCTGTGCATGGGGGGAAGGCCTGTTGGCAGCAGAAGTCRACCATCAGCTTTCCTGAAACAGCTGCTAGGCTTTGCAGACCCATTAGGTGTGGAAGAATTTCCTAGTGAAAGCACAAATTCAGGAGACAAATACCTCACCATTATTCTAGCATTTTTCACACCCAAGAGGATCTTTAGCTATGGACCGACAGTGGCACGGACTCTTGCTCTTTGATTAATCTTTCATACCATCTGCTCTCCCTCCACCTATCCATCATCTTGCTGCCCAAGTGATGATTACTTCAGAGTGCAAATCATCTAACATCATTTTGGCTGATAAATTATATATGAAGGGCAGGACACAGTAAGACTGAGCCTAGCGACATCGATTTAATYCTGGGGATAAGCAGGGGTCCCTAATGCCTGGCACACTTGAGAACAAGCAGATTAGATTATACAGACAGGCTCCAATGGAGTTAGTCCAGGTTTATACAGGTGTAAGTGAGATCAGAATTGGCCTTCTGTATGTGGAAAAAATTCACTGGTTTATGAAAGGAAATTTCATGTGCACAGAAAAGTGCCTATCCTTAATTAATTACATGGAAAATACTAAATACAGACAAACCAGCAACAYTGGCAGCTTCTCTCCACACTGTTATCATCTCTGAGGTATACACCTGCTTGGCAACTACTAGTATTAGTTAATCAGCTCTCTTTCTTGGGAAAAGGAATCTACTTGATTTGTTTTTTTTTTCCCTTACCTGCATTAATGAAAAAAAAAATGTAGAAAGACAGCTTCAGCTAAGCTGCATACCAAGTGCACAGGATTACTGACAGCAAGCATCAAACACAGGCTTGTTGCAAGGCAGCAGTAAATACCACCTCTTCCAGTTGTCTGCACAATAATCTGGAGAGCGAGGTTGTGGGCAGCAGACAACTGTTGAATGTGAATAACCACAGCGTGGACTCCACAGCTGTTGTGGGCTTTGTCCTGGAACATGAAGATGATAATGGGACTTATTTTGCTACACTTTTTATCCACATTTTATCCATAACCATTTGCAAAATACAGAGGTAAAGGATGTAAGTGGAGAGAACACAAAACTAGCCTTTACTTTGGTTGTTACTATTGCTAACTACTACGATTCTGCACTGAGCCACAGGCAACCTTGGCAAAGCCTACCATGATGTTTCTTCCTTTCCCTTGTGTATTCTCAACATGTCAAGGCTAACCTTTGTTTCTTTTAAATACTTCTATATATTTAACCTTTTTTTTTCCCTTTGGAAATTACCTACAGATTATAAAACCAATTACCGAGGCTAAAATTATCATCATAACATTCCCTAGAGATATGGAGTAAAGCATATTTCCCACTATCACCACCAGCAGTTGACTCCTGAGGACTGTGGAAGGGCTCCCTAGGGGCAGCAATTACACCGGCCTTTACATACTGTAGGGAGCCACCGTAGGGAGCCATGTAACCACATTTGTCGCCAAAGGTGCCAGGCTGCAGCAAGCTTCCACCCTACTGGGTGCCTGTGGCTGGGCTGTTCCCTCCATTCAGGGTCCTCATCCCTGACCACTTGAGCATCAGGGTGGAGGTGTTCCCTCATGTGAAACCAGGGAAGAGCATGCAAAAGCATTTGCAGTAACAGGGAGCTCCCCTTTGGTTGTTGCTGTAATTGCATGGCTGGATGAGTCCATTGGTATTTTAGGAGCCTTTTGGATTCTGTGTTGACTCCATTGWCTTCAAGCAGCATTTACAAGTAGAGCAAGTACCACACCTTTGCCACTTAACCTATGAGCTACAGCAATGCAGTGCAACTGATCACAGATCTACTGCCCTGGTGGAAACCACAGCTTTTATAGAGTGCTRCAGCATGTTTTCTTACCCACACCGGTTAGTGGGAGCAACCAAACCTGCCAAATAGTCTGTACAGTCATTTTCCACAAAATATCTAACCAAATCTGATGTCCTTTTCCAGGCTCTGGCCCAATGTAAGAGCGCAACCTGTCAGGGGAAAAATGTAGGASATAACTCCTCCTCTCAGTGTTCCCCTATTTGCCTCCTGGAGAAAGTTCCTCTATGCAGGAGTCAGACATTCTGGGGACACCATCTAGTACTGRGGGATGAACTTCAGCAGGGATTAAGGACCAACATCAGACTCATCCATTTCCAGTTCTTTGCCTTTTCCAGATTGACTCACAACAAATAAGCATTAAGAAAAGGAAGAAAAGGTATAAGAATAAAATCATCTCAGTCTCCTTTCCTCTCTACCGCCAAAGCAAAACCCACCTTTACTTATATAGTCCTTCCATTGGGGAAAACATGAATGAAAGAGCACATCCTAGCTGTTCACTACATCACTTAATGCATAAATGGAAGATGTTCAAATAAACTAGGGATGTGAGAAATACCTAGGAATCTATTCTGGAAGAGAACAGAAGTCACACAGTTACTATGTATGAGAACAAGCCACTTTAGAGGGTGGGAGGGAGGAAGGAAGCTTAAAATTAGGCCAGTTATTCAAAACATTATATTCCTCAGAACCAGAGGGAGAAATTAAAAGAGGAGGAGGAAAGACCCACCAAGCCAACGAGGTTTATTTCTGTTTCCCCTGAAACAGCAAAAAAAAAGATCCCYGGATGCCCGCACTCTGGCTTTACTCTTCTCTGAGAGGGAAAAGCACTCATTYGGGGATACCAGGAGTCCGTTTTATATTGCTCTGAGAGAACAAGGGAGGCTTTATGTTTCTAATCACATGGGAGACGCCTGTACCTAAGTTCTGAAGTGCTCAAATAGGAATTGCTTCTAAGGCATACACACTGGCTACAATTAATGTCTCTGATTGCAACACTTCAGTGAGAACCCGTCAAAGCTTGAGTTGTGCCATTCAGAATACACTCTGAATAAGAACTAAAAACAAGGAGTTTCTTTCTTCGAATTGCATCATTACTGTCCTCAGTAAAATGTTGAATTAAAATATATGAAAAATATTTCTATCTGAACATCAGGCTTATATTTTCCTGAATAATTGAAAACAGTCTATCTGAAAATATTCAAAATAAGTGAAACACATTTCAAATTTTGCAGTAGATGAAGTTCTCAATCTATTTTTGCTTTAAATACCACTCAGATGGTTCTATTTTTCCTACTGAAGAAAAAATATGGACTTCATTATTTAAGCTTTTGGTATCCAGAATTACCATAAAGAGTCAGCTGCTAAGGACTTGTGTTGCCAGTGGTTTGGGACCTTAGCCAAAATCACACAATACCAAAACAAATCTAGCACTGCATTGGATAGAATGGAATGGTTCAGTTGGAGGAAACATGCCGGTCTTTCACTGCATAAAATGTTAAACAACAAAAAAAAGCACTCAACCCCAAACACTCTACATTTACAAAGTGCCCCAAACAGCCATATTGTTTGGCTTGAGAAATTTTATGACCTGTTGGTATTGCTGAACACTGTTAGGATGGCAGGGGGTGTTAGCAGATTTTCTTACATTAAATATTTATATCAGATGTAGATTTCTAGCCCYATCAAATTTAGCTTTCTTACATTTACTTGTTTGCAGTTATACACAAAGTAGAGTTTCTTAAAGCCTATGCTTTGATAGGAGAAAGGCTGATACTGTATGAAGTTACAGAAGGACCAGAGAGAGAGGCTAACTGGGAGGTTATTTTAACTAGCACTCAGAAGGCAAGCTCTTAGCTGCAGACTTGCTCTTCTCTGTCAAGAATAGCCCATGGTACACTAGTGCCTTTCTCAAGGAAGAAACAAACACTTCAGCCTTATTCCAACTCTTTCTCTCCCTGTAGGAAGAAGCTCACCTGAGGGACACTTTTTTTTTTTTTTTTTTTTTTTTTTTTTAAGATACTGCTGCTAACAGGAGAATCACTGCAGGAAAAGGAAAGTCAGAGAGGTGTTTTACATTAAGCATTAGATCCGGCCAAAGTAGAGATCATTTCATTATACCTGGTTTTGCTCTCTGTAGTGTGGCCTAGATCCTGTAGATACTTGTCATCTTATTCCTGACAGCTTTATTTTTCCAGCAAAGTGAAGCTGTCATGGGAGGTCAGTGCCGCAGAGTGGGCAGTGACCTCTCAGGTGGTTAGGATCAACCCCAGGCAGAGATAGACAGACAAGTGTTGTCTGTTTCCCTCTCACATGGGAGCTGGTCTCAGGGGTACCAGGCACTGAATTAGCAGAGACCTCATCTTTCAGTTCATATTGTCTAATGCAAGATCAGTGGGGCATAAAGTTTCTATTATCTATGTTTTAATAATGGATGAACCTCCCCTCCTCCTGCTCCAAATAGCCCTATGTATAACCCAGCTCGAGGCAGATGACGCAGCTGGTCCTTTGTTTGCTCAGCTCCTTCCAGATGGGTATCTGGTGCCACTTCAGCTGAGTAGGCACAGGGAACATTTTGCTACTCACATTTGATTTCAGACATGGGGGACCTCCCCTTCTGAGTTCAGCTTTATCTAAGGGTGTTCATTTTACATTTGTGTTAGCCCTAGGGATGACCAGACCATAAAAAGAGCACTCCTGAAGCTCTGAATTTTCGACTTCACTAGTTTAGTTATTGCGTAGTTATTGACCAACTATGAAAGATGTCAAGGAGTATTATTATTCTGGGGGACAAATGTCCATTCAGACAAGACGTCTTCAGATTTAGATCTTCAAATCTGGTTTGATTCAAAAGACTTCCTGCCAGGTTGCAGACAGATGAACACTAAAGCTGTTAATGGGAAGAGCTAGTGACCCTTTATGATTGCTTTTATCAGGACCAGGATGCTTTCTCCTATAACATAATTWATTTAGAAGTTTACATTATTAGCATACTGCAAGGAAAATGCTAGAAACAGTTGAGCAACTCATCATTATTTCATACAAGTATTGCACTACAAAGGAAAATTATGGGAAGATTTTTAATGGAAGCAGAAAAATCAAACTCAAAACTGGCAYGGAAGTGTAGAGAATTGCAAGAGAAGTGTTGTTGTTGGCCTGTGGAGAATGAGTAGAAACAGCAGGATAGGGAAGCACCAGAAGGAATGACAGAAGGTTTTGCTGGCACCCAGATCTGCAGGTCATCATAATCACAGCACATCCTTATGCAGTTTCTCAGGAGACTCGGGTTGGGAAAACAATGGATAACCTAAAACAAGGGGCAGTAATTCGGAGATGATGGTGAAAGATGAAGAATCAGGTTGGAGCTTTAAGATACAGCTATGGAGATGAAGAACAGAGAGCAAATCCTAATGACTTGCAGAGGTGGGGAAAGATGAAGAGACAAAAGTACCTAATCACTGTAAGCTCCTAAATAGTGCAAAAAGCTTGTGAATATATGAGTATGAGAGTGTGAACAGGTAAAATTAGCTTGTTTAGTTTAAAACCATCTTCTACTTCTATAAAGTCTAGCTTTGAGCTTTGCTACAATTGTAACATTATTTGCTACAGAAAAACAGTCAATATATTTGCTGGCAAAGCAAAACTCAAGATGAGACAGTGCAGYGTCATGAGTGTATTTACAAAACCAGCTCTGAAGGTTTAGAGCTTGTTCAGGTACCTGTGCAGTATAGCTACCACCTCCACCACTTAAAATTTCTAGGAAAGAGAAAAACATGCATGTCTAAAGCATACATGGATGTTGCAGTCCTTGACTGACATGTAAGTCCATCAGAGAAGCCAAGAAGTGGTCTCTGTTATTTATGCCAATCATTGCTGGCGTTGTACCACCCTGCTGGATAGCATCAGATGGATACTTTCATGCAGTGCTAAGAATACCTTCTGTGCTCAGATCAGTGTGAGGACTTTATCATTTATTCCTGATTATGCTTGACGGGACTGAGCCATAAACTTTAAAATTCTGAAGCTCCAAATTCACTTCTTTAGCTTGGGCCATACATCACTTGAACAAAAACACTTTGTTTGCTGCCTTAACAGCTGTGGATTTCTAGTTCTTTGCCTGGGGAAAACAACAGAACATTTTCTACTTAACAGTTCATCCCAAAAACACAAATAAAACTCATTTATTTGGTTCAGAAATGTCAGTCAAGAAAAAAATTATAGACCTGTCTTGTTTTCAAATGTGATCTGTATGACAGAGGATTAATCAATAACCTACCATTCCCAGAGCACATTGCAGAAATCATGTCCAATTTTCTGACTCTCGGACAAAAAAAATTGTACGCAGTCAATTTCAATAGTGAAATGGCTATACTTATCTCTTCCAAACAAGATTATATTATCAGAGGAACTCAGAGAAGACAGAAATTGAACTCCTCTCAGRCAAAGTAGGAGAGAAGGGAAATGGCACATGGCCAGCGGGAGATGTTAGACCCTCATTCCATTTGCACTCAGGAAAGTGACTTCCTTCCCTAGGATGCTGGACGTGTCCCGAAGAGACTGTTAACCATAAGGTCTAGACAGAAATCCTCTTTGAGCAACACCTCCCTATTTAATCCCCAGAGCTTCAATTTGCAATGAAGCAAATGTGACAACTATTGGATAAATGGTAAGATGGCTCTAGTATACAGTGCAAACTCAGATTGTTCCCCCCCACCACCTTCTGCTGGAAAACCCCACACATCTGTTCAGAGGGAATTAACAACTTCAACTGTCTGATAGAAAAGTGATAGTGCCTTATATTCCTGGCATATGGTTGGTGCATACAATCCGCTGTGCGGAAAGAGGTCAGCTGCAGTTTGCATCTCTAGCAGCAGTGTTAACACTAAAACAGTGAAAGTATGGAGCCATTTTAATAGAACAGTCGGAGTCAATACCATGCAAAAAGCATTTCCATTTGTTCTGGGAACAACCAGTGTGCACAGGAAAAGAATCGTCCGTGTTGATTCTGAAAGCAAATCAACTGCTTTGAGAACTTTTACAAGAAGTAAGGTGCAACAGACCTTCTGCATCATGCATGCCCTCCACTATGTTATATTCTTGTCTTTATTGGTGCAATTTACTGGGAGTTGTACATATGTTTTAATCACTTCCATTTGTTTACTTTCATAAGCCAGGCCCAAGCTTTGAAGCTGGGTATCCAATTTAAACCAGCTCCTCACCCATTTTTCTATCCACTCTCTTTGAGCAGCTGAGTAAGTTCAAGTTTTCACTTTGACTATTTAAATGAGGCTAGCTGCAAAATTTTAGAATGACAAACCAGAGCAGGGTCACTGTTCGGTTTCACTGTATTGTTTTTATTGCGGTAACAAATGACATATTGTAGAAAGGCTTGTCTTATATTTTATTGTCCTTATACTATAGCATAAGTACAAGGGAAGATACAGTTGTTRTTTAAGAGGATTATTACAGGAAACTCTTACAGTTTGTTTCCCTATGAAGGGATGCCAAGTCAGAAATTTAATGAAGACATTCTTACAAGTTAGACAAATGTCAGTGGCATAGTCAGCCATAAACCCAAATTTACCTATTTTTCATATAACTGAGTAGGCAGGTGAGTTTGACCACCTTTTTATTCACTGCTATGTGAATTTGTCTATGCCTTACAGGAAACRTATCTTACTCTAATGTTGCAGAACTAAGTATATACAAAATAGATTTAGAAAAAGAACAGATGCTTGAAGTCCATAAATTCTGAACATTTATATAAGGTAGAGACTGCCAAAGCCAAATTATTAAATAGGAATTCTTTTTCTAGATGAAAACCCCAACTCTTCAGGCTTTACCTACATATTCAGTGGACCAACAGGTTCAGATAAAAATAAGTGTAATGGATCAGGCTTTTGTGGTATAACTCATCTCCCAGGACCCCAATCATCTTAAAGTTGCTGTAGGTTTGGTCCTGTTACTGCAGAAGTCTTCCCAGTGTTGGAATGTAGGATAACTACCTCAAATTTTTTCAGAGGCCTCTGCCTCTTAAGTTAATGGAAATTCTCTTGAGCAGGAGCTCCAATCAGCGCTTTTATTACTAGTCCAGGAAAAGGACAACAATTTCTCAGTGCTCACAGCCAAGCTCAGTACAGTGCAACTTTCTAGGAAGTCTATGGAAGCTGTGAGTGTGCAATAATTACATGACTGGGACTTTATAAAGAGAGCAACAACATTAGTAAAACAGCATGGCTAATTGGCTATTCAGGTTTTTTTTTTCCTAAGTCATATTTAATTACTATCCTCGTTTCTTTGCCCACCACCCTTTCCCCCCGCCTTCCTCTCTGAAGAGCTGTGGAATTTCGATGCTAAAGGAGAAGCTGATTATGCTGCAYGCTGGCACCGAGCTGTCCAGGCTACGCACAAAAGACCATGAATAGGCAGGCGTGTACTTGCTCCAAATATAGTTCAGACGCTACTTAGGCATTTAGAGTTGAAGATCTGCTACTAGCAACAAGTCCTCCAAAAGCGTGCGATTTGGCATGCCTGGAGCTGTTAAGTGGATGCAGGCAAAAAACTGCTGAAGTTATGGGGAAAGAATATGAAGGGTGCTAATTGCCATCTGCCAATGCCTCAAAAAAAAGTCTTTGCGATAGACTTTCAGCATGGGAAAATGTAATAACAGAAACAAAGTATTTACAGAAGAATACATCTAACAAAGCAAGAAGTGCTCAGWCTTAAGAGACACCTGGCAGCAGAGGAAGATGTTTCTATGCTAYAAATCAAACATTAATGCTTCTGTTCTGCTGTGCATCTGTTACTTTTTATTCTTGAGAATCCATAGTTAGAAGGTCCCCTCTTTGAAATAATAATTGGCGATATAACAACAAAAAGGCTGGTTTTCTACAGCATCTTGTGCTGGCATTTCTTCTTCACCTRTATTTTTAGTGGACAATCAGATCTGAATACACTGACAACATGTATTCACGACAAGACACTCTGTGCCCATCATAGAGCTCTGCTCTGACAGCCCTGTAACAAACTGACTAGTCTGTACGTCTCTCCTTGCTTTTTCACTCAGYGAAATCAGAACATCTTTAGCTGTCTGAAGTATACCCTAGGTAACAGTGATTGACCTTTAGATTAACCAGTAGAGATATTACCCTTTTCATGCAGGAGCTGTTGGGTGTCTCACTTCCCAGCCACATGTATAACAGCTGCAGAAGGAAAGAGAAGGAAATCAATTGGGGAAGTCTGCTGCACATTTCTCCTCTTAAAAGGTTAGAGTGTGTCCTGGTTTACTACATGAAAAAAATGGCCTCAGACATAGAGGGCTGTCATCTCAGCTTTTGCTCTGGACCCCCTAAAAAGTCTGTGTGGCTCTTGTCGTGTGTTATAAACAAGGTAGACCTGTAGTTCCAAAAGTATAAGGGATTTCCCAGGTGGAAATATTCTCATGCTCCTAGTAGCACATACGCAATGACATCCATGATTTGGGGGCTGTAAGACTGACATTTACATAGATGTTATCTCTTTTTACTGACATGCATAGTAGCTATTTGTCCAAGATAGCTACCTGACAGGCGGTTGGAAGCATCGTTTCCAGGCAGAAACACAGGAGCCTTATTCTTTTGGGGACTGGTCACTTAAGAGGTCATAACTACATGCATTAAAGCACCTGAAGTTCTCAAGAGCTCAAGCCTTGACTATAGTACTGTTCAGCAAGAAAACCAGCAGTTTTTCTTGCTGTCCTAGGTCCAGCTGAAGCTCTGGAGCAGCAGGCAACTGCCCTAACAGTGAAGCTAACCAACTAACCCCTGGAGCAAACCCAGAGCTGGCCAACCACGAGAGGGAGACAAGCTCACATGCTTGGCCAATGTGTTGCCCTTGCTGTCAGGGTGAAGCTTCACAAGGTTCAGTGGTGAACTCATAGCTAATGTCAAATTTGCCACAGCAAGAAGAAGAGGATGCCATCGGACCAGGCCTCACAGGCTGCTGCCTTCATTACCAGGGGTAGCTGAGCAATATGTGAACATGTCCAGATGAGATGGACACAGACATGCTGCCTTTTTTTTCTGTACCCAGCTTGGAAGATATCTCTCTCCGCCATGCTGCAGGATGGGCTGATTACACTGGAATTACCAGGCAAAGCCGGATTTGTTGGTCTTATCTGATGGTAGTCCCATTTTTTTTCTTCACTGAGTGGGACATATGGGGCAAGAAAGGCGACAAAAGGAAGGCTGTTGGGACATTCAGACACTGCAGGGATGAGTGTGRCATAAAGGCCTAGATGGATCAGATTAGACAAAACAGGAAGGATCACAGAGTGCTGTAGAAAAAAGAGGATCTGAGGCTGGTCTGGGAAAACAGTTTAGAAAAAACAAATTTCACCTCCGCTCTGCTATATATCTGCAAAGAAAAGTATTTTACAGGGAAGAAAATTGCCTCACAATTGTCTTAAATACATGAAGAATGTGAAGTTCACAGCTGAACCCTTAAAAGATGCTTTAGAAAGGTTGAGGTGAAAAATGAAATATACCACATCTTTTGAACACATATGACTTATGATGCAAAAAATGAGAGGCCTAACCTGAAGTCTGACATCTAAATATTTTCCTTTTTCTAATCACCGAGTCTTCAGTGAATTAGGAGAAGGATCCAAATGTGAAACCCATACTTACACAGATTAAAGTTCTGTTTTCCCTTGGAGGAAATCAACTCCTGGTATTAATCACCAGAACCTTGAATTTTGGGAATATTTTGGACAGGTCCAAACTTTTTTGATCTAAGTCCATCTCTCACTATAAGGAGAAGTCCATGTTTTCAACACTGGAAAGAAAAGGACCAACTACTGAATCAACCTGAAAAATATTCTTTCCTCCATATCAGCAACAAGTCAGTTATATTAACTAACCTACTTTGGGTGATGAACAAAAAAAATGAAGTTTCTTTTACAGTAAGCAGCAACTAAAGATGGTAATACTTCAGTGAGATACAGCTAACATTTCATTTGGTTTTGCAGCTGTTTCTCTCCTTTCTTTCTGAGAGGCTCAGAAGTTTTAGGGATGAGGAAAATCAAGTCTCACTTCCTRTAACTTCCTATAGGCTAGCATCCAATGTCTTCTTACAGAGCAAAGTAACTTGGGTTTGGCTACAGCATATCTTTCAGGAAGACATACAGACTCGAAGATGCAGATGAAGGTGGTGCAAAGTGACGCCTACCCACTCCACCATCAGAAGAACTCATGATTCTTGATTTCTTTCCAGCTCAGTGAGGCTAACAGGAAAGACTGATGGGAGGACAGGAGCAGCTTTGCCTTGTATATTAAAATGGCACCTACCTCCATCTCATCTCATCTGGCAGATGCAGCAGAAAAACACAGTCAGTATCTGAAGAGATCAGCTTGCATGAGGCCCAAGCCACACACAGTAGAAATGAAAACTGCAGTTSGAGAAAGCAGCTGAAAGACTTTGCAACAATCCTACATATTTCTTCAAGTGAAGGACTTACTTAGGCATTTTTTAAAGGTTATGACTCAGGAGCTTTACGAAAGCTGATTCGAGACATTGAAGTTGTAGCTCTGCATGAGGTTGCATTATTTTTTTTTACACCTGGTTTAGCAAGCAAGCAGGTGTGATTTTTTTTTTTTTTTACTGATCTCATGACACTTAATCAGTGGCTTTGCCACCTGCAGATTAAGCCAGTGCAATGCTTCCTAAAAGGCTGTTAAGTTTGGTTATCATTCCAAAACCTCTTTTAGCACCTGATACCAATGTCGGGCCTTGTTCCACAGAAGCAGCATATTGTATAGTAATGGTCTGAGGGCTTTCTTGACTTCTACTAGTTCGCAGGATAAAAAAGCAGTCCACCACATTGACATATAAGCAGATAAGGGATGGTGACTGAAGAACACAGTTATCAAAGAATCTGACACTTGACTTCTCTAACCTTCATTTGCTGCTATAGTAGCTGTCACCTGTACTAGTAAATATAAACAGGTCAAGAACCTGCACAATGAGCTGGCAGTGTCCCAGCATCTTCTGGGCCCCATGCGGAGCCCCTCAGACACTAAGGCATAATTATTTGTGGGGAGGATTGGTTCAAAAGCGCCTGTAGTCCTGGGAGGGTTGTTTGCTTCCTTCAAGAGCAATGTTTTCACAGCATGGATATACACTGTATGCAGGGCACTATGGCATGAAGGCATGTCAGAGGAGAGTTTTAAAATGCAATGCCTTCCAGAATACACCTAARGGACTATGTGGGACAGAGAGAACCAAACCTGGCACAGCTTCTATGTGCTATGTGTTGGGGATGTCTGTATGTATATTGAGGACAGTGCTGGTGCCCTACACAACCTCAGGGCACTGCCCCATAGAGAGCTACTTGGGACAAGCCAAAGCAATGCCAAGCAGTGCTAATGAGCTGTATATATGCTATACAGCTATAAGCTGTACAGGCAATAAGCAGTCAATACTTGATCTTGCTTCCTGGTTGTTTTAGTGATTGGGATTCTGGATACAGCTAAGCTCACAGACCTCATCTTCAAGGTGATTTGACCTCATCACCTTTTTTAAGAGATGCTCTCAACTCTAGAGCAAGAGATAGTCTCTTGATCAAACAGTGAGACATCCACTTTTATATATGACCAGTGGTGGGACGGGATGAACAGGACTGAATTAATTATTTGCAAAATACWATGTTAGTGTAAATTTTCAAGGAGCTTTGTTACAGTGAGGAAAGACAGACTGAAAGAAAGCTAAGGATGTGCTAGTACTAAAAAAAGTAAATGAAATGACCCAGGTAACTATAATCCTGACAGCCTGGAAAAAATAATGGAGAAGTCAATGCAAGATTCAATTAATAAAGACTAACAGGAAGCTAATTAAAAATGCCAATYAAGTTTATGAAATAGACTTTGTCTGACTAAACCTGTGTTTTTTTTGATGACATTGGAACTTTGGCTTGTAAAGTAATAGTGTTGGTGTAATATAAAACATTTTAACTTCTGTGAGACTTAATACTAAACCAATATTTTCCTTAGGAATTTAGAACAATGGAAAATTATTATGGCTCAGCTGAAATGCACAATAAACATGGCTCATGGATGGTGATTAATGAGAAAGCCATCATTGAATAGCATTGCTTCCACAGAGATCCAGCCGGAGTCCATTCCCTGCCCTAGTCTACATTTGGAAAATAAGCAAGACAACAAAAGAAGACAACAMAATTTACTTGAAAAGCTTATAGATAACATGAAGATTTGCAGAGAGTCATGCACAAATGAAGATGACAAGTCCCCAGGCAGTACCACCTCCACCACTGTGTATCTGAATATGACGAAAATTAAAGTCACATGTCCAGGGATAAAGAATGAATGCCACATCCCATCTGAACACTCATATGTTGGTAACTGTGCTGGTAAATTGAGATGAGTTCACAGAAAAGCCAAGAAAATAGCTACACCATTAGAAAACAAATCTAGTTAAAAGATCCATGGGCTCAATTTATTTAGTTTAAATAAGTGGAGAGGGTGAGAACAGTCCATAGGCAAACTGAAATTTGGTAACAGATGGCATAGGCAGAATCACAGTCTGAAAGGTGACACTTTTAGTCCCATTGACACAATGGGACTAAAAACAATATTCAAATTTTGGAGGTAAAAATTTGTATCCCTGACTTTCTAAAAAATATTTTAAATCCAAGATGGACTATTGTACTAGTTAAAAGAACTAGTCAGGGTGAGTCTTATAGCCAGTGTTTTATAGATGGTCAACCTAGATCATCACACAAAGCCCTATCTGACCTTACAACCTAGGCATGGTCTAGCATGGATTACTGGTGACAACACTGACAAACTGTTGTAAAGCAAAGCAGCCCTAGCTGATTACACTGTTTCACAGTAGGTACCCTGAGTCAGCCYTCTGTGTGTACACATGCCCAGGGCCTGAGTTACTGCAAAGGAGCATTGATGCACACTGGGAAGGCGCTGTGGGACAAAGCTGCTTTTGTTTTTACTGTGGCATGGAGAAGTGACAAAAGAGACACTGGCCCTAATGTGTCCAGCATCATATATGAGCTCTGTAAAAGACGATCTGAGTTTMCAAGTTATTTAGACAGCTGGGTCTAGGACAAGATTGTAGATGAACTTCTTATCATTGCAAATGGCAAAAAGCACCACGGAGCAAGGCCAAAGACAAAGTTTGCAGCAGATTCAGGAACCCAGTATAGATTCCTCCAGCACCCCCGCCAAAGTCACGCATGTGCTGATCTGCTACTGCAGGGTGACAGGCAGCCTGTTCTCTTGCCTGGCAAGCCAAGGCCTCCCACAAGCACAGGTTTATTTTTTCTCCTTTCTCTGATGCTAACATTTCCTTCTAAAATCCCACAGGTTTGTAGTGTTGRCCTCCCACAGGAGGTTACAAAGCACAGACCAGCACTGTCCCCAGTGCACTTAGAGCTCTTTCCATCATGCTCTTGAGGCTGATCTTATTTCTGTTGTGTTACTTTACACACACACACACRCASGYAYGCACGCACGCATGCACGCACACACTTACTTGATCTTCCCTTCCTTCCACACCCCCAACCCCATGTATGTTACACACAAACTCCTTAAAGACATTTTTTTAGTGTAAGTGGCATTTTTGGAACTGCAGTCTRTGAATGGTGTGTGTTCTCCTCCAGTACATGAGCTGCTTATCAATCACTTAATTGGGATGCCTTGGTCTTCACCCAGATGGTCCCTTTCAGCAGATACCATTGTGTTTTAAAACTTTGGATAATTATAGCCCTGTAAATGGAGAGCGCAAGATTTGTTGGCTGCAGCCAGCTCATCTTTCTTCTGTAACAGCTTCATTGTCTAGTCATTGCCTTATTCACAATGGGAAGAGATCCGTGCAAATGGAGACACCCTCTTAAAGATGCTCCTCAGCTGGGTAAACAGTAGCAGGAACCTAGCTGATAGTAAATCCAAGAATGATTAGAATCTACCAGTAAGTTCTGCTCTGCTGTTTTTTCTTTCCCTACTTCCCTGGGCACACAAAATAGAAGGTAATGAAGCAGCAKATATGCTACTCTGTAAACTGATTTAAAGCATATTTAAATACTGTCTACACTGGCTAACGATATCCTGTCAGCATTTTTTTTCTTCTAAACAAAACTAATTAATGATATTCCCAAGGGAAATGGGGTGATTACCCTCCATATGCAATTGCAATGGTGAAAATGCAGCTCCAAGTATGTCTTGGGCATTTTTACCAGCACACTGTCCTCTCCTCTCAGGTCAGGCAGCTGCTCACCTCCACCCAGGTCCTCTTGGCTGGTTCCCCTGCCCGGCTGGCCCCTGCTCAGCAAGGTCCCTGCAGCTCTGCTCTGCCTGGGCCCTTTGGTCCTGCTCCCTTGTCAGTGGACACCAGCTGCTGCTCCTTAGAGCTATTGTGTCTCCCTGTCCGTCCACATCCTCTGCATCAGCTCACAGCGCAGAGGAGCTGCCTGCCTCTCAAGTTTAAAAAATTAGCTTTGTCAAAATGAGAGATTGATCGCTAAACAAATTGATGGAAGCCAATGGCAAAGTGCTGACACAGCGTATGATCTTTCAAAGAGAGAGTTCAGCATACGAACAACTGCTATTCAGACTCTGAGGTACCCTCCAGCTAGGGAGGCCTAACTTCCCGCGTGTATCCTGGACACAGGGTGCCTGGTTTTAAGGACAGCTCAGTTAAAGGGAAACCATAAGGTAAAATTCTCTAAAATAAAAAAGCTTGCTCATTGCATGAAAGAAAATCCCAACTCCTATTTTTTTAGAGATTTGATAGCCCAAACAAAAYAGGTGTGCTTTTTTATTTTTTTATTGCTTTGCAAACTGGATTTTGTATTCTGATTGACAGAGCAAAAGCAATTTTTAACCAGACTCCATTTTCATTTACTACTTAGCTTGTTTAGGAGAATAGCTATCCGTGAAAGCAAAAGATTTAACACTCCTCTTTATTATGAGACAGAGAGCCTTAAGCTCACCATTGAAACCCCAGTGTAAAACCACTGGGCACCAGACTAAACACTGATATTTCTAAAGGTTTAAATAAAATATWGGAAAACTTTGGAAAAAACTTTTATGCCATATCATTTTTCTTTTTTGGAGGATATGCAAAATTCACAGGTTCTGCCTACCATGTATTAAGAAGGTTTTAAAAACAACATTTTTCCCTCTTGAAAGTTTCATTCAAGACTTTATGAGAAAAGTTACTTAATTAAGGAGCTGGTATTAAAGAACTTGTAGTTAAAGCTATGAGTTAACTACGGTATTTAAGCAGCAACAAGATGTACTCAGAAATGATATATTAAGGCTGGGCATCTTCACAGGACTTTAACAGCACTTTCTATTTGAATTTTCTTCAGCAAAACATTCTCAGAAAAATTATATGTGAAAATGAACAATAGGTGGTTTTAAGGCAGCAATTTGGAAGTTCACCACAAAAAAACAACTTCACAAAGATTTAAGCACATGAGTAACTCCTCTGAGTCACTGTGTTGTCACACAATACGCTGTGTTAAATTTAGGCAGGAACTGGCTAAAGATTAGACTTCAGCTTTTCAAAGAGTTGCAGACCAATCTCTGCTTCTATTCCTGCCATCGCAAGAGGTGACTACACTGATTAAATCTTCTTGGCTAATATGAAACATTGAGAGGAAAACTTATGAGATATATTGCTCAAATCTGTGGGTCCCTGCATTGTACTTATCTGTGTGGTATCCTGTTGCCTCACACTAATGTATTAAGCAACATGACTAACATCTGTCACATATCTACTCTACCATCTTTTCCCCAAGGTAGAAGGGCTCATAGGAGAGTGTTTTGTTTTGGACTACRTGTGTGCGTGCACGCACTCACACTTCTGTACGGGTATAGCTGGCTAATGCTGCTTAYGTTAGAGAGAGAACACCAAAGAACTTGGAGCAGAACGTAACGTTAATTGTGATTTCTCACGTATGTCAAGGATTCAATGGGAGGTTTTGCACTAAGTATGCCTGCATGCCTATTTATTACTGTTTTGACTTTGGGGGGGTTGGTTACTCATCACACTTTCTTTGTGACACTGCAACCTTGCTTCTGAACTTTGTGGCTCATGCCAGATTTCTAAAACTGAAAATAATCACGGTGTTATCTTTTGCATGCATTGTTTCACAATTACAATATCTTCATTACGTATATTATTTATTTCCACTGATAGCGGAAAAAGGAAAATTAAGATCCTCCACTATTGTTCCTGATTAAACTATTTGTTTACACAATGCTGGAAAACTGTAACAAAATCACCTAGAAAAAACAAGCTGCTCCAAAAGGGAGTATAACTGCTTCCTACTAATCTCAGGAATGACATTCAATTTACTTGATTTAAACAGATGTGCTTTACTTGGAGTAACACAGGGAATTTTGTTTGTGGCACATGTTAGATAAAATGGGTTCCCTGAAGTAGAAAAAAAATGTTTGTCTGAAAACAAAGGGCTTTATTATTGTTGCTGAGCCAGTTCAAACAGCAATGAGTTTAAACAAACACAACCTTGACATCACTTGCTACTTATAAAATATTGGAGTTTACACTAATAGCCAATTAATAAAATAAAATCCCTATGTTCTCCTGATCACTCTGTCAGTGCATTCTCAAACATTTTTTTTCTTGGTGATTAGGTTGCTCTATAACTAATTGAAATGTTCTATAAYATTTTAAATGCAATAATGCTGGACTAATAATGTCAGTAGCTGCAAGGAAGGGTATTGGATAGCTTTGTGCAAATAAATATCTTTTTAATATATCTGAATTTTATCAACAGTAGCATATATTTCACTTAATGGGTTTATATTTCTCCTTAAACATGCAAGACTAGCTTTTAATTGAGGTTAAATACTGTTAGTTTTAGGGTTTAAAGTACTTTTTCAGACTGCAAATTCACAGACATTCGCTAAAATACACAGCTCATTTTTCACCCATATTTTGGCTCAGTTTCTATGCGGTCTAAATTGATACGACTCTCCCATTCTGTATCTGAAAGCAAACTGAGAGATCCCAAGATACTATCACAGGAAACACCCTGGAACATAAAAGAAAACYGGGAGAATTTAGCAAACCCTTGCTATTCTCCAGCACTAATGAGGCAGAATCTCCTTGAGATTAATAAGTAACAGTTGACTGTCTAGAAACCAGAGCAGAGGAAGGGGAGGTGGGGGGAGGCAGCGACTGCTTTTCTCAGCCAGGCTGAGTGGAACAAGCCAACCATTACTTTGCAGAGGTGTGTAAAAACTGACAGCTTTAACCTTAACCCCTTCAAGTTTGCARGAGAATTTACGTCTTGGGCTTCAGCTACCACCCACTCTTCCCCTCCTGGTCTGTGCAGGCATCGCCCTAAATTAGTTTAACCTTCAGGTCCATAAATTCAAAATGCGTAAGAAACTTAAAGGCTTTCTAAACCTTATGATCAAGTGATATGCCAAATTTAGACAGATTGATCGTTAATTCAGGCTGATCACCGGCACCACCCTACTCCAGGCAGGTACGGTCAGCGGTCAGAGGACACACGGGTACTGCCTGAATTTGTAATACAAACAAAATGCATCTGAGTTTCCCTGCTCAGGTCCTTCATCACACCCCTGCCCTCATTTGCCCTCCCGTGACTTACCCTCACAGGAGGCCCTAATAAATAGAGATAAGCAGACTTCAAAAAGTCCAGATTCTGTTTGGATAAGAGCCCAAAAGTTCAGAAACTGGCCTGGAAACACAGTGAGGACAGGCTTTCTTGGGAGATTGCCAAACATTCTCCAGCAAGGCTGGGTTATAAACACTTCAAGAATAGCCTCTCTCGTAGTATTTTGGTGATGTTTGTTTCTCATCCTGTCTGGCTGGGAAAGTAAAGCATCATAAAAACAAAAGGGCTAGGGAATAAATCTGAAGGTCTCTTTCCCTCAGAGCCCGTGCCTGAGCCCTGAGTAAACGGGGAGCAGCGTGTTCAGCTCACTTTACCCGTGTAACGTGCACCGTGCAGAGGGCGAACGGCAGTGCCACGGGCCGGGTCAGCCTTCGAGCACATCTGGCTAGTGCAATTCTGGCTAAGCCCAGGCGAAGGCTGCCTGCYGCCCAGGACGGGCCTCCTTGCCCTTCCCCTCACGCCTGACTCGGCGAGCTCAACCGACAGCAAACGCAGCCTACTAAAGCTGAAAAAGAGTGGATATCTTTATTCCCGTCAGGCTCCCTGAGTCAGCTCGCTGCGGGGGTCAGACGTGTCTCAGAGCTAGCAGAGGGTCAGGGCAGGACGCTGCAAGGCTGGGGCAAGAGATGGGTAGGGGTTCGGACCCTTCTCAGCAGCAAGCGGCTATAAAGGCGAAACCACAGTCGGAGGCCTTGAACATTAAGTCAAAGCTTGTTCTTGCTGTATGGAAACAAACTCATCTCTGCTTTTAGAAACCAAGATGAGTCACCACATTCATTCAGTCTGCACTAGAAACTTGTCCTCCTTTCTGAAGTTCACTCACATCTCGATCTAGGGCATCAGCTCCAAGTATTTACTCTGGCGTGAACAACGAACTGGAAGGGCGCAACTGCACTGCTACGCCTCGGGGCAAGTCGCTCCATGGCCTCTGCCCAAGGCGCRGGGCCACTTCACCGAGAGCAGCAGCCTGCTGGGGCACTGCCGGCCACGATACAGCAGTCATCACGAAGAAGGCCAGCGTAAACCAAACAGATCAGACTGAGAAAACAACAACCCTGAATAACAAAACAAACAATTCCGGGAACAGGGGAGCATATGAAACCTGCCTGCGTGTCTCACGCTTGGCTGACACCAGAGGTTGAGCAAGCTGCCTGTGAAACAGTCTCTGCACCTGCAATAGCTGCATTTCTCGGCAGRGCTGTTGTCCTGCTCCCCTTCCTTTCGGACCTTGTGCCAGAGCTAAGGTTCATCGGACCCTCTCCTCYGAGGGCTCACCTAAATGTGTGAATGAAGGACATGGCACGGAGCTTATTTCCATGGCTGTGTCAACTCATCTACAACACAGTTCTTAACCCACAGTCAGGGCATGCATGTCAACCCTCTTCTCCCTCATACGCCTATATCCATGAAACCTTTTGTAACTTAATCATTTCTGAGTTCTTCAGAATCAAGCAATGGATTCAAGGGTAAATGCAAGGACATAAAAGAGGGGAACAGAAGGATATAGCCAGGCTCTATGATCAAGCTGACTTCATTTCCAGCTAAAAGTAGGCTAATAAATACGGTATCCTCACCCTAGCCTTCTGTCCCCTTTGGRCACCATCTGGCAAACCTTGATGAGGACCTGGCCTCACAGGCTGCTAGCTGACCACTTGTTTCTCTTTCTCACCTCTCCTGGCAGAGCTAGGGSTTTTTGCAGGCTCTGCTAGATGGGGCTGACTGAGTCTATGTCAGTCCATTAGCTTCTCAATGCCCAAGGCAAGGTATATATATTTTAATCATAGTGAGACACCACTGTGCCTCCTTACATTCCCTAGCACAKATCTCCAGCTCTTTCATACCAGGCCTATGAAGGGTTTAAATCTGACATAGTCAAAAATTAAACGAAACTCAGCTGATATCAGCTTTCTTTACAATTCCCTAAGTCCAGAGTCACTAAGGGCTATGAACTTTACTGGAATTTTTCAACCGAGTTGTAAAAGCAAACTAGTGGAAACTTTTTCAAAGGGAGTAGATTAGATAGGAATTTTGTAAACCTCAATATATTTGGAAAAGTGAAGTTCATTCGACAGCAAAGCTCAGGAAAGAAAGTGTGTGAACTGAAAACAGATTGAAGATTTGCACACTTGCCTGCTACTGAAAACTAGGGCCATTTTCACAGCTGTAACCCYTGCTCCAAACTGTACAACACTAAAGGGGTGAGGGGAAACACCAAGAAGACAGGTGCCTCAGGGAAACATGGATTAGTCTTTGACACAGCTGCAAGTTGGTAATGCTTTGGAAACAATCACTGCAGGTAGTGTTGGCCAATTTTCACATACAAGACCTGCTAAAGACCTGTGGAGCAGTGGCCCTGGACACGAAGATGCCCTAGCAATCCTCTAACCCTATGCAAAACCAGCATCTCAGGCCTTACTACAGAGAAAAATCAAAATGATTGTTTTGGCTGTTCCAGCACATGCTGTGCATCACCGCTCAGGCAGACCTGAGCACAGCAAAGGGGCCTTGCCCCAGGGCTTTCCCCACGCTACGCACCTACACCCTCACCACAGTTGCGTGGCCCTGACAGGTGTGGTTATCTTTTGACATCAGTATCTCTTCCTGTTCCCACCCAGGGACATGGCCTGTGTAAGGCTCTAAAAACCAGCATAAGAAATAGCGAAGATATTCTCAAGTTTGGACTGGGTGCCTGCTTCCTGCGGTGATCCTCTCTCCACCTGAGCCAGAGCATAATACTCTACTGTAACACTATAGTCCATGCCCAGACTTGCTCTCTCAAGCTCCTGTGAGAGGTGACTGCAAGTTGGGTTTCATTTGCTGCTCTCGTTCTCCATTTGCTACATTAGCGGAGCTAAAGACCACTAGTCCGCCTCTCTGTTCAGCAAGACGTCTCTGTTCACTTCCTTTGGGTGACATTCGAGCGGTTTTGCACAGATGGCCCCTGCAGCCTCTGTCAGGAAGCCATGCTGAGGCTCACACTCACGAGGTGCAAAAACCTCGGCAGCTGCTTGCTCCCCACCAGGAGCCGCTCACCAGCTTTATCGGGAGACTCCCTCCTTCAAAACAAAAGTTAGAGATCCTAATCTCGCTTTACAAGCCCGCTCTAAACATCTATTTCTTCCTAAGTGAGTACTCAGGCTTACAGACAAGAAGAGCTTGTGGTAAAGTTATTTATAGCTGCAGCAGCTTCCGCGACAGTAAATAGTAACAGTGCAATATGAAACTAAGCCAAGCAAAAGTATTTTTCATTGAAAAATAGATGACAGCTTGTTTATACTATTGTAGGAGAAGGGACTATGAAAATGAGCTTCGTCGGCAGCAGGTTTTCAAAGGGAAATGTCTCAGGTTAGGTTATCCAGTTTCATTTGGGTCATCCACCTAACATGTGCTGCTGGTCCTCCACTGTGCAAGCACTCAGAGTCCRAACTCTAGGCAGCTTCAAGCATGAACCAAGTCCAGATACCTATCTTAATATGGCAGATCAGGTCTCAGTACAGCACATCACCCTGTAACCACAAAAGTACCCACACCAGGCTGTGGTGCATTCAGAGGATCTCAGCCCCCCTCCCCGACGCTGAAAATGACCCACCACAGGCTCACCCACTGCTGCCTTTCAGCGGATGGATGATATGAAATAATAAGTGTAGTATATATATRTKTWTATATATATATATATATATATRWGATATATAACAGCAAGTAAGACTATCTGTATGAAGAAATGTCTTTTCCACTCAGAAATAGTACCTTGGGTCAATGAAAACATTTTAATTAACCCAAAGCAATTCTCTCTTCCACAGTCTCTGAAGAGAGCTTAATTTATAGAAAATGTTTCAAAATGAGCAATTCTCCATTTAAAAATTGGCAGCATTTAGTATTTCAACCTTTTATTTATTGGTGTTTTGAAGGGAAGAAGGCAGTGCACAAGGAATGTGTGTGAAAACAGCACAGTGAATATGACGCAAGTCTGTAAAATGTTTCAGGCARCYCAAGCTTGCAAATCAGGCCAAAGGMTATTTCCCAACTGTATTCACAGGTAGTAGGCTGCAGTTAGATCTTGGCCAGCTATCTCTGTACTTCTGTTATTTCTAGATAATAACGACTAWGCCTGGAGAAGACCCTCTCTCTGTGCCTCTCCTCCCTTAAGCAAGGCTAATTACGTTTACCTGCCTCTAATGTGTTTTGAGATCTATGGATGCAAAMGCTACATAGGAAAGCACTAAGGGTTATTTCATTACTTATTCATTCCTTAATGCAAGAATCTTCTCTCAATTTGAATTACACTGTGCAGTCGTCACAGTGCCATCTGATGAGGACTGTAATATTTAGTAAGAAATTATCATCTCACCACTCCTTCTTCCCTCCCTCACACACATCAAGGCCGTGTGAGAGGAAGCTGGATTCCTCATTCACGTGTTCAGCTGAATTAAGTACAGACTTTCCCCCACACTTGYCATCCTCCCAGTATCACTCACCCACTCAGCACCACCCAGCCATGAGAATATTCTTTTCACACCTACTGAAAGGAGAGGGAGGCTGAGAACTTCTCCATAAGAGGAAAAATTATGCACAGAATTTAACAACTCTTCTGTCATTGCAAAAGGGGAATCTATTTTTCTGTTATGTCACATCCTCTGAGGAAACAATTATGCATTTCTTTAAAATGTTGGCAAGAGCCTTAGGAATGGTGTGCATCTTCCCCAAAACTTCTCAGCGGTAGGATTTGTGTTCATATAAGAGCTTTCACAGCTGCCCATCTTCCTGCCTTCCCTCCTCTGCAGTGAGCTTGGATGTCTGGCACCGCATAACCTAAGTGTGAGCACCATGAGCTCCTCACACATGGATCAGGCTGGGATGCCTCAGACCGTACCCCGTAGGGCTTTGCACTTCAGTAGTCTGCTTTCAGAGCCTTTCCCAGAGCTGTGGGAGGACTCACCTGCTTTTCTGCAGTATGGGGGGAACTGGAGGCCCATCAGGAGCTGAGCTATTTAATCCATGCCTTTACCCAACCCAGCCGGATTGCACCACAGGGATGAACCCGGGCGCTGACCCCCGCCTCCGCCGGTGCTCCGCGAGGCACAGCCAGGCTCCAGAGAGAGCACCTAGCATGCTGGTGAGACGGAGGCAAGAAGGGAGCCAGAGTCACGACCGAGGCTGCTTAGGAAAACACACCTSTGTCTCTGAAGAGCAGGGAAGTACCTTTCCTCATATTTGAAAGCTGGTGTGTGAAGAGACGACTCTTTTTAAGCAGCTGTTAAGGGAGTTCTCAGGAAAGGGATGCAAGCTGATGAAGAATCCTTTTTTCTTTTTTTCCCCAGTAGCTGTCATCGTTGAAGCCTGAGAATCCTTTGAAAACACACTGCTCCATAAAGTGAGGAAGGATTTGTTATCCTCACTTTACAGTTATGAGCAGGAGGAAGTAAAAGACTAAGCTGTTCAAGCTGCTCTTTCTCTGTCTCTCTCTCTCTTTTTTTCTTTTCTTTCTTTCTTTTTTTTTTTAATGGCTTTTAATTTTGTACATCACAATTTTTGAGTTCCTGGCTTCTTATGGGCTCTCCCCTAAGGGAAAAAGAAGGGATTGCACCTTAAACATACAGGAGCATTGACAAATCTAACCTGAATCCTTCCTAGCCACACACMACACCTGGCTTGTGCGAGGGCACAGGGGCTGCAGCTTATAGCCTGGTGGAAGTCTTCATTAGGGACCTTGCTGAAGCTGTTAGAAGATCTGGGGGATTCTACAAATAAGGATGTCCACCCTTGTTCCTCCCTCAAAAAAAATATGAAAATGCCTGGGAACACTGTTCTCAAACTCCCTTCTCATGTTTTCACAACAAGCAACTCTTGGGACTACCAGAAGCATACAGTTGTTAAAGCCTGAGAGTGCTCCTGAGCCCAGGGGGCCACTGAGGCTGTCACGATTTGTCATATCCTCAGCTCACATCATTTCCAGTCCCTTTGACTCCCAGTCTGACCAACCAGACCTCCACACGCAGCCGGGTCAACTGGATGCAGGCTTCAGCTGGAGCCCAAAGGAAAGCTTGAACTTCCGTCTTAGACCTTCTAGGTCTTATGGGAGGGGTGGGAAGCTAATACATGCTGGATGAAACAAAAAGGAGCTGTGAGTCATTCAAAGCCAGCACATGCTGCAAAAGAAGTTTGAAATCCTCTTGACCCCCAGCACTTATTATCCATTACAGTTTCTCACTCATTCCCACTGGGAAAAACTCCTCTCTCTGGTATAAAACACTCCTATACTCCGGAAAGACACAAACAAAACAACAGTTTACTCTGCCCTGAAATTGCTCTTTTTTTTTTTTTTTTTTTTTTTTTT
>NW_028186435.1:5668574-5700627 GCF_003343005.1 Rhea americana
CTTTTTTGCCCTTGAAGCAATTGTATTTTCAGAGCAGGTAAGATGTTGGTTTGAATTATTGACTCACACCTTTATGAAGCACACAGGATCAGGAGTGCTGCTAGAAATTTTGTAAACTGAGCACTATTTGCAGCTCTGCCAACAAAAAGCATTTCAGGCTTCATTATATGGGTTCACAGCCTGAGGAGTCATTATTGGCCAAGGATAATACAAAATAAAATCACAAACTGATAAATATTGAWGTAATATAGGTAACAAAAGCAGAAGAAATGCTGTATATCAAAAGTAAGTCCAGCCTAATGAAAGATCCTCAATAAGGGATATGACCTATCAGCTGGCCTATAAGCTCTGCACATCTGTGCTTTTCAGGAGCACAGGAGACCTAGGATCACAAAATGGGCCAGGCATCTCTGCAATCACCCTTCTAGCTGTTGTGTGATTTACATAAGCAGTCACTGAGTAAAGCTGGGTGACAACTGTAGTGCTCACCCCATCTAAATTGCTGCCATATTTAACATTWATCCCACCTTACACTGGAACAAAAAAATAAATCAACGAGTGAAAATTTGAGGGATAGGGAAGAGGGAAAGAGAAAAGTCAGAGCTGCTTAATCAAAACACATGGATTACTTCCAAGTRTCTCCCCTCAAGTTTTACAACTGGACACATTCATTTAATGGTAAATTAATTTGAAATAGGAAATGGAAAGTAATTTCCAACTTGGAAAAGTAATTTTCAACTTAGTTTTGAAATGAGGCATGTGATGATTAGAAAAAAAACAACCTTTCATTTCCCTGCTGTTCTACTCATGATAGGAGAAATTCAGGTGCTTGTTGGGGGTAGAATCAGCCTTTTTCTATGACCAGTCTTGATGTATGAAAATTTTACAATGCCAAAAGTCTCTCAAGAGATGTTGAAGCCATTGCAGTCAGCTAACTCTTCATTTGTGGCTTCTTGTATTTTTTCCTCTCTGGCAACATGGGCCAGGGGAACTTTCCATGGGCCACCTACACCACTCSAAAAATGAGCAAGCAAAGACCCTTTGGTTGGTGCTATAGATTACCATCAGACCTCTAGAACCTAATCACTAAAAAATACTTCTCCAGCTTGAGAGGTGGCTGCGTTTGCAAAGGTTGCTGTAGGTAGCAGCATGCACAAACAGAAGAGGGAACAGTTGCTYATTGTGTGAGAAGGGACGAACAGCCCTAAACCCAGGAAAGGTCTCTGTGGCTGTTGAAGCTGGAAAAAATCCTATGCATCATTTGGAAATGGAGAAACAGGAAGTTTAAATGTTAGCTCAATTTCCAGCCATTTCCAAGTGCAATGTATGGCAAGGAGGAAACAAAGAAAAGCTAAGAGATCCCTTAACCCTAACAAAAAAAAATATATTATTCCCACAGTGAGAGCACAGAGAGACCCAGTCCTGTGAAAGACCTCGAGTATGAATGTTACCTGATGAGTRCCAAACCATTGGTCCTTCCTCCAGGCTCCTCACTGGCAAGTCTGTGCTCCTGGTGCTCTATGTGCCATGGCCACTCTGATACTGGACCACCAGCAGGCACTGGAGAGCATGCAGACCCTTTCCATCCCCAGGCATGCGAGAGCACTCCAGGGACCTGCTGTCCTAAGACCTGGTCACTGTCACTAGGAGTCTTGCAGAGCTCGCAAGAGGCCTTCATGTAGTCCTAGTCTGTCTTTAGTTGTTATAATCCAGAGCACAATGTGCACTACCAGGTTCATAACAATTTAAAACAAACCAGTAAGGATATAATTTTGGGGKAGTTCTCCAAAATGCTCGTGGTAGCACCAACAAACCAGAAGTACTAATCCCAGAGCTGCGAACATTAGACTGCTAACATCACTGATGATTTATAAAGAATTACGCAAAATGCTGCTTGTGCTGGGTGGTCTCAGATACAGAAACACAAAACATATCAATGCTTGTTCACTACAGCAGGAAGCAGCTAGTGGGGGGAGAGGAGATATTTTTGCATCGTGATCATGTGAAAGGCAAACTTCACATGGATTTTCATGCAGACTCATAAATCAGTCCATGTTCACTCTCAAAGTTCACGGTCCTTAGCAAACCTCTCAGTGAACCAGGGTTGAGATTTGAGATTGTAAAGAAACCTGAAACCAAGCAAGTTTCAACTAATTTCATATTTTGCTATGAACATTTTGCTCAGGTCTAACTAGTTCACCCAGGAGTTCAGGCAAGTGAAACTGTGTCCGTTGGGAGGAAAAAAAATACTCCRCGCAATCAAATACACCACACAAAAAGTAACTAAAAACAGTCTTTACTTAAATGTAAATTGTTCCTTGTTCTTTGTTCACTGTATTACTTCCAAAGGTTTCAGTTAAGATGAGGATTCAGCTTTCATTTCAACACTTGATTTTTGTTTGTTTGTGATTTCTCCCCCCAGGAAACTCATCATGCTGCCCTTAGTCTTTGCATGTTTTTTTTTTCTTTTTGTTCAGGGAGGCACAATGGTTGCAGATACATACTGGTCAAGCAATCAGAGGAAAAGCCTCACTCTCCCAGTTACAAAATAAAAATAAAATTATAAAATCGCCTAACAAGACCAATTAAAATGTCTTAGATCTTGAAAAAAACAYGGTCCTATTCCTTCCCAGTCTGTCCATGCCCACCTCACCTTTCTGGTCTTATAATTAGACYGGGAGCTCTCTGAAAAAGGAACTGCTTTAAAGGGACTCCTAAGACATGGACATACGGGCTGTGTCTACAGCCCACGGCTGAACCGGCCCGAGGCCRACTTTGGAAGAAGCGGCTGGCGGTTTGCAAATGCCGAGCGCGGCGGCAGGCGGGTTTCCCCACACCTCCGCAGATGCTGGTTTTGCGAAAGCTGTTTTTCTCGGCCCCGGCGTTTAAAAGCAGAAGTTATCAGGGCATAAATCATCCGGTGACTTGTTGCAGAGTCTGTGAGAAGAGATAAAGGCAAGACAGTTTGACAAACCGTTGGGCCAAGGGAGAGGGAGGAGGAGGAGGAAGAGGAGGAGGGCACTGGGGGCRCGCGAAGGAAAGTGCCACAGTGCTGACCTTTCTCCGATTATGTCATGGGTCAGACGAAAGGATGCAAATAAGGCCAAGGAGCTGTTTCCAAACTTTGCGAGGTCGGGTATGACTCCGCGTGCTCGCTGCGGAGCCGGGTGTAATAAATATCACTCGGGCGCACAGCATTACATCACACCAAGGGAAAAGCCAGCAGATGAACTCACGCCATAAAATCCTTGCCTTGGTACCGAGCCAAGCCCAAGCAGACAACCCTGTTATTACCGGATTTACAGAGCCCCGCCACACTGCTGAAGTTTTTACCTTCCACTTCCCRTTGCTGCCGCCTTCCCCAGCCCAGGAAAATGCCTCCCTGCTCCCATCCTCGCTGCTCCGCGGCCCCGCCAGCTGCCGAGCCRCCGCTCTGGGAACCGGCAGTGCGGAGCTACCCGCTGCAAAAGAGCAACCCAAACATCTGGCAGATTTTAAAAACATGCTCCTCGCTTTTCAGCATACTTCCCTCACAGCAGCTCCGGTTTGTTTTTCTAATTTTCCTAGTGAATTTATTGACCATTAAGGGCTCCAAGTGACAGACCTGAATTTATAGGTACAGTGGGACTGATTCTCATTTACATTAAGGCTCTCTTATATCTGTTTAGTAGCATTAGGTGTCTYGAAGTTGGTCTAAACCTCATCCATGACACTCAAAATGCTTTTTACAGCAAAAGCAGGGTTGAGAGTTAAGTTCGTGTCCAGCCTTCCTCTGCAGAGTTTCCCCATAGCTAGTACCAGTGATGCTAGTGGGTATTGCGGCAGGGAAAATTGGAGTGTGACACAGATCCCCGCACCCTTCAGTCCCCCTTTCCCGGGCCTCTGCAAGAGCATGCAACTTCGAGGCACTTCCAACTACCTAGCTGACTACCCAAGCAAGTTTATTACCAGMAGATCTTGGCTCCTGTCTACAGCAGCAAGTACTGTAGCTCTCAGCCTACTTTAGCCTTGACATTTTATGGTGCTGTGACACAGCTTCCTCCAGGGGTCTTCTGAGAGCAGATGAAATATTGGGACTGGGATGAGCCAAACTGGCCCATTGGGGCTTTTTCTCTCTAATATCTTCATTCTATCAAAATTATACTTGATCGTGTTTTGTTATTGTTGTTTCTAAGTATATCACCTCTGCCTCAGCAATTCTATCTGGTAGGTCATATTCCTCTTTCTGATTGCCTTTTGGATAAAAGCATGCTCACTGGGGCCTGCTTGGAATTAGGTTTTCTTTTTATTTCCACTAAATGCTCAGCTCAGCCCCATAGTTTCCCTGACTTAACAGAGACGAGGTCAGTCCACCTTTGCCTTTCTGGCACATGCATTCAAGTACTGATTCCCATGTGCTAGAATAACCCCATTACATTTTTAACAGTCTCCAAGGGGGAGTAATTTACAGGGGCTTGAACTGAAAAGTGCAAGTTTTGAATCATCCCCTTCCATGTGCACTTCTGCAGATATTAAATCAGTAGTGATAGGAGAAAAAAAAAATACTGTCTTGGCTATGTCCCCAGGACATTCCTCGAAGACTGATGATGTACATCTGCCTTAACTGTCTGGGTCTGAAATAATTAAAGACCACTCTTCTTTCTCTCCCATTAATTTCATTGAGTTTCTAGAAACACTTTTTTTTTATTTAGAATTTTATGGCTGCCTTGTAAGAACACCATCCTCAATAACCTCATTTCCACTCCCTATAATTATAGCAACTTGACCACTAAGTTACAGCTAGTGGCTAAATCTTTACTGGCTACTGCACAATCATCATTTATACTCACTGAGCAGAATGGAACAAAAAGATGGGCCATCTCTAAAAAGCTGCAAAAAAGGCCCCTCTTTAAGGTTAAATCTCTTGTTTGCTCTGCATATGACAGCAATATTCAAAGGGCTGGAGGGTTTCCACAGTCTGTGCTGACAGAGCCGCCATGCAAACCTTCCGCTGGTCGCAAAGCTGACAGGCTGGCTTGAGGAAAGACAGATTTGGGTAACTAACCAGTTTTGATTGGCAGACTACCCCCACCCATAAAATGAGCAGACGTTAGTCCAAGCTCATTTTTCAGAGCTCCTGAGAAGGCACAGGAAAACAAAACACGGCAGGAAGTGGTTTAAAGACACCCTCCTCCTTTTAGCTAGCTGGCTGGTGTGGCCAGCATGCGTCAGGGTRACGGGCAGCCAGAGTTGAAGTCTCACCTCTGTGGAAGAGGGACCACAGCTAGTGGCACCCACGCAGTGCTGCGTGCCTTGCCTGCGGCCACCGTCTGGGGCAGTAGGCACGTGCCCCAGCTGAGGAGAAAAGAGTAGTCTTACTGGGACCTTAGAAAGTCCTCTTGACTGCTGGGAAAGCAGAGGAAAGAGCGGTCTCACTCCGAACTCTTCTCTCTTTGCTTTTCTTTCCTCCTCTTTCCCTCTGTTAGAAGTTCCTACAGACATTATAGGGAAAAAGGATTATTTCTGACCTCGGTCTCAAAGGCTGGGAAGGAAGGTTGACTGAAATAGAGATGCTGGCTTGGGGAAACAGCAATATACACCTTTAAACATTTAAAGTCTTATATTCTAACTAAAAAAATATTACCTCTCCCCTAGACAAGCGTCCAAGCAAATGTAGATTTTTTTCATGCAATAACCTTAAAAATAGCAATCCTCAACCCATTTTTTATTTTGCCCAACTTCTGTTTCCTTGCTTGTACGTGTCAATATTTACAAGCTCTACCACTTCTTGGATTATTTATTTTCCCTGGTCTATTTCACTCAGTGAAAAATCTCTCTAGCTCAAGACTTGACAGTTTGTTGCTGATATCCATCTTTATTAAGTTCACTGCTGCAAAAAAAAAAAAAAAATCCAACAACAACCCACAGTCATAAAAACAAACAAACTCAGAGGATGTTGCTCAAATATGATGGGGAAAATATCCCCAAAATAGCYGGTCATTTTCAGCAAAATACAAATTTTTTTATGGATTTCACTGAAAGACACTTCTCACTTCACTTCATTAGCAGTCRGTAAATTTACTGACAATCAGCAAAAGAGCTCCTGTCACCACACCTGAGGGGATGGTGGGGAGGGTAGCTCTCCTCTCCTCACCCCCCTGTGCTGCACTTTTTTCTGCTTAGGGGCATGACCCAGAGGGCTCAGAGCTGACAGGCTTCCTCTCGTCATCCGTGGTTGAACTCTAAAATGCAGAAGTCTGACAGGCAGCAACAATATTTCTGGATTTCTTTCAAATTTGGCCTTTGAAGGACAAGGAACTGCACTGCTTTAAAAAAAAGTTCTCTGTAATATACAATCCAGGATGATTAAAAAAAAAAAAGGACTTCTCCCTCTTCTTTAGGTAGATCAAGGCCCAGGCACAACTCCATCCATTTCACTGTCGTCCTGCCCACCACCCCAAAGGCCGCTTCACAGTAATTTGAACTTCCCCAAGGTATTTTTAACATCTCTCTGACAGAAATTACTGCTGCCCAAGCAGAGCTGCCAGAACAGACTGTGCCAGTGGGTCTCATCCTGTTCAGTGCAACATTCTCTGGCTTGGCTTAAATTGCTGGTGAGGAGGATTTGCATGAGCCATGCTGCCTTTGCACGAAAATGAATCAGAGCCCACCCCCAGATTACATCCACCGCTCAAAATGTGGGCGCAGAGACATCTTTAATCAATCTGGTTAGATCGAGCCCATTCCTTCAGTTTTCCTCTAACATGTGTTTTCAGACCTAGCGTGTAAGCAAGATAGCCTGGCATGCATGTACCCCTTTGGGCTGGCTCTTTTCATCTCATACTCCAGACTCTACAGAGTAATCTAAAAATAAACAAAGCCTCTAGCCCTCAAAGTGGTAAAGATAACCTTCCAACTGTAAACCATCTTCCAGCACGGCAGGGGTGAGTGCAGYCAGGCGGGCTGAGAGCAGTTAGGTGAGATTACAGGGACTGAGCTTTGGGTTTATGAACACGTATCCTCACAACTTCTTTGGGACCCARCAAGTCACACTTCAGCAACGGGCCGAGCCTGTGGTACCACCAAATATGGAGTGTCATGAAACACTTATTACACACCATTCAGATGCCTTGACGCAAATGGCTCAAAGATTGGCCTAGGTCTAAGAAGAGATCATCGAACTGACAACATGGCTGGATGCTATAAAATRTTGGTAGAAATAGCATGGTGGTTTTCTGCAGTTAGATAGCACAAGTGAACCTTAGCACTGTAAAAGCAAGCCTACTTTGCTATGTGAGGGCACATCTAAGAAAGGGTTTGATTAAACCAGCTGTTGTCAGATTATATCATACCATCAAGTCTTAGCCAGAATGCGGCCCCCTGCTAAACAGACTGAAGTGCTGAATTGGCTGGTTCAGCACACTGGTCACAATCAATCTCATCTGATGCTGCTTCTGCTCTAGTGTCTTTTAGAGAACATGTGCTCTTTCATGTTGTCTTTATCCCCCACTTGTATCTGCGCTTGTTTAAAAGTAGCCACATACCTGGATAGAAAAGCTTCTCCATGAGCTCCTGTGTTATTCCTCTGTAATGGAGCTGCCTGTGAGGACAGAAAACCAAAGGGCTGGCCTGCACCCCAGGAGCATGGGTGAGCATTTTGTGAAGCCTGACAGGTCATAACAGAATATATATGTTTCCAGTTTGGCAAACATTCACCCTAAGGTGGTTTCCAAATTTCCTCCCTGGCCTCCTGTGACAGCCTTGGATTAATTTTGTCTGGAACAGAAGATTTATTGCCTTTGAGTCACTCTGGTTCACTTATCTGCTCTRCATCTTGAACCCAAAGTTCAGGTGGCATTTAGCTCTCACCCTTCTTATCTATTCACTGTGGGAATATCCTGGCAAGACCCTATTTTTTCCTGCTGACTGTCCATCACCTTTTATCTTTCTAACTTTCTCTTTCAGCTGCAACAGTTCTACCAGGGAGCCTTTTTGAAATGATGACTATGGTTGCATTAGCTGYCTAAAGTTAACAGTATCAGTGGTGAGATTCACAGCATTTCTGATGCTTCCTCTGTGCATTTCATGTGTGCTAAAGTAGGAATATCAAAACAAGAACCTTCAAGTTTTAGAATGAGATCAGCTTGATACCCAGGGGTCTGACTCTGCCCTGGCGKCTTTAGTTCTGATTTACAGCCAAARTTCAAAGAGATTTGTTTTCCAGTTCCCATTCCGATGCAGCTGAAATCCCACCAGAATGGCTCATCTTGGGAGCGGGCTACATCGCTCCTCCGTGAGACCTGGCTCAAGCCCAGATGGCAAGAGTGTGTGAGGAAAGCTGCTCTTGGGTGGTTCACATCACTTTGGGTAGAGGTTACTTAGCAAGATTTGGCATCTTCAAACTCAAACCTAGGCCACAATTCATCTCAGACTTAAATCTGTTGCCTAAACCTAATTTAGATCTAATTGCAAATGGTTCTGGCCTTCTGTAGTGAGCGTGGGAGATTTTATCCTTGCTGCCTGAGAAAAGCTGTTCCAAACATTGTTTTGTCAGGTAGCCCATATGTTTATTTGCTTGCTTACTTCCTCAGTCCCTTACTGATTAATTTATTGATGGATAGCTATCTCTGGCTTCAGTGACAGGTCCTTCCGGGCGGCAGCACTCTTGGGGGACATCCTTAAACTGTTCGGTAGGATATGTGACTGAAGGAGGGGGAGGAAAGTAATGACCTTCACACGTAAAGGCAGCTGATGACGTTGTAGGACTGTGGGAGAATTTTAAGCTTAGCTTGAACTGAAAAGCGCCTCTCTGTTTCGGTGAGGAGTCATTCCAGCAACACGCACCGCTGAGGGAAAGGACTAGCTTTGACTCAGAGCAGCCCAGCTCCGAGCAGGTGTGTTTTACCTACTGCCGTGCATGCCCRTGGCAGTACGGCGCGTGAGTCTGTCTGAGGTCAGCATTGCTCACAGCCATGCAAAGCCACATCACGCACAGCTTTCACACAAGCGGAGGGGTAGGGGGGAGCACTCACAGCAGCTACAAATGCCATCAGGTAGMGTAGCTTATAATTTTAAATGAAAGTTTTTTTTCAGGAGCTCAGAGTTGTATTTCCCCTCCTTTATGACTCATTAAGTCTGGTGAGCCACCTCTGTTATTTACTTATACTTTTATATTTCAAGGGCAGGTCCTAAATTGATATTTGTATCTGCTGAGCACCTTCTGAGGCCAAGCTTCCTCATTTATCTGCCTACTTACCTAGGGATTTATCTTGCATTCATCTCCATGCTATGTGAGTGCCTCCTAGGCAGTTAGTTATAGCAGGTTTTTGACTGTTTCACAACAAGCATCTAGCATCTGTATTTTGTGTTTGTTAGTAACTACTGGYGCACTAATGTGAAAGAAAATCACTTCCACGCATTTCACTTACCATTTGCATTTAAAAATGCAACTAGAAAACAACAAATCATAAGCAATTTTTATTAACCTCGAGGAGTGAAAATGTTGTAATGTGGCAAAAAGAGACTTTACCCATGCATGGAAGAGCTGCAAGAATACAGAAAACTAATAATAAACATTTTTCAAAATTGAAGACAATGACTAAATGACAACCAGAAAAGACCATCTGGCTCCTATCAACTTTTGTACTTCCTTTGCATAAAATGATTTGAGAGGAAAGAGGGGTTTCAGAGAGAATAGCCCCCTCAGCCCCCAAAAGAGCGCTTAATCAGAGATTTACAAATCACTAAAATTGAAGGAGACTGTGAAATTCCAGCTGGAGAAGCGAACAGTGAGATTAAGTGGATTAGCCTACTGTACAGGAATCCGAGGAATGCAGCCTGCATGTGCTTTTGTTGTGCATTACTCAGCAGCAACCTTACGGCTTTGCATCTCCCAGAAACATATGGGCACGTGCGCTTGTGCAAGCCGGCGAGAAACAGCAGCCCCTACCACGCCGCCTCACTGAGCCGGGTGCGCTCATCTCCGCAGATACGGCGTCTTCCGGGGCCGAAGGGAGCGTYCCAGCGTTTCGCCCTATCAGTTGAAAACAAGCAGCCAACAGGCTTCTCGTACCAGAAACACGCACGCAGAGATATCCAGATAGTTCACAGGCAGCGACGTCCCCCTTCAACCATTCACCACCCACCGGTTAGCGAGCCAGCGAAACCCCTCAGTTCAGACACTGCGAAACTYAGCGGGAGCTGCGTCCGGGCTTAAACTTCCCAGCTCGGACCGGTAACCGCCCCGGTCTTGTCCCGGGTTGTGTTTCAGCTGCGTGCAAAATGACACCTAACTTCGCGGCCTGCACCGAGCGTGGAAGCGGGGTGGGTGGAAACATGAAAACGAAGCAGTAAACGATGGATAAATGAACAAACTATTACTAGCCAGAGTTAACAGTTTGTATTAGCAGACACTAATAAATAATTAATATAGCCCTAGGAGATATAAAGCCCCTGACATGGTATCTCTCATTTGGCTCTAARTGGGACTCTAGATAACCTACTTTGAACAGTAATGTGTTCACAGTATGTGGGAATTAACTGCTCAAGGTAGTAAGTACTATTGAATTTCCCATCTCTGTACCGATAAAGGGGCAACTGCCACCAAAATCCACAATAAAAAAAAAAAAAAAAAAAAAAAAAAAAAAAAAAAAAAAAAAAAAAAAGCAAACAAACCTGCTTTTCATTACGTCCTTAACATGTTATAGGTTAAAATAATCTTAAAAGGGCCTAAAAAACAGCAATTAAATCTTTCCATTTCTGTTTTCCAAGACTGCAGCTGAGAAAACGAGAGAGGCCTAAGTGCCACACCGTGCTAGCCTTGCTAATAACTCTCTGTGAAAAATCTCATTAATTCAGTCTGGCTCTTCAGATCAGCCGCTAAGACCTTGTATTGTCAGTCATCCTCTGGCCTTTTCAGGATTTCCATAGCCTAACTAGCGGCGTCGCCATGGAAACCATGCAGTCATGCTTTGCACATCCCTAGAACTTTTTGTTCCTGACAAAGCTTGAAAAATCACATGCAGCATGGAGAGTTTAACACAGTGAACTAAACCCTGACCCCCCACTTATAAATGATAAACCCCAGCATACCAGCTTTATTATAAATGATTTCCTTACAAGATGCTTAGGCAAGACGGCAAAACACCGAAGCAGACAACGTGCCGGGAACGCGGCTCGGGGGCGAGGAAACGAACGCGCCGAAGTGAGACCCCAGAGTTTCGGGCCGGCCCTGCCTCCGCGGAGAGCCCCAGGAGCAGGCACGCAGGCAGCACGAGGCCCCCTTCGAAGCGGCGCTGCCCCGAAAACAGCACCCCCGTCGGCCGCGCGCGCCCCGGCGAGGTCCGGGCGAAGCCCCGCTCCGTCGCCAGGGCCCGGCGCGTTCCTGTCTCGGCACCGCAAGAGCCCCGCGGCACTTCCACCCTCCCAAGCAGCAGCCGCCCCGGCCGCGCCGGGGGAAGCGGCGGCACGGAGACGCTCCACGTGGGAGGACCGGCGAGACCCGCAGAGGCGACGAACGGAGAAGGCGCCGCCGCAGGCCAAACTCGCTTCGAGTCTCAGCCGCTAAGTCTCGGCGCCYGGTGCAGACGAGCAGCCGCCCGCTCAGCGCAGCGCAGCGCCTGCGAGGAGAGAAGTGACTCATAGCAGAGGGTCACGCTGCAATCCGGGAAGATTGCCAGGGGAGGGAGAAAGCAGCGCTCAGGCCGATCTGCGGTGAGCTCACTCCTTACGTGGGGCGGAAGATGTAGTTCACCGCAAGGCGATCRGAGAGCCCCGAGTGGGCCGAATCGGTCACCTGGGAGCTGGCAACCGCGCGCTTCCACCCCTGAGCTGCAAATAACGAGTTTAGGATCAGGAAGTAGGCCTCATGTGGGATGCCTCGGGAGGCTGTCGGCACCCTCGGCCTCTCCCCGGTGGGATGCAGGAGGTCAGGGCAGGCTTTGTTTGCACGGGCTTCCCCTGGTGCAACACCACGACGGATGGAAAACATTTCCCCACCTACTCCTCCACCAGTCAGGAGAGGTGCGYAATCARCAGGAAACATCATTTCCAGTGCATTTCAGAGGATAACCACAGGCAYTGGAGCCAGCATGGTGTGGAGTATTCTGGCCTGATRCATATTGTCCAAGCAGGCCAGGACWCTCTGGGGCTGACCCTGTAAAAGCTAGCAGAATTATCTTGCCACTGCTGTTATTCAGTGAGTGGCATACGCTGATGCTCTCTCTCAAAGCCATTCACCACCAATACCAACCATCTGCTTCACTTACCGCCCGAGCAGCTGCTGCGGCTACGAATGTGCGTGCAGCTACCTGAATGGGGGAATTTGCWGGTCCTCACCATCGGGTGTACACCAAGCCCCCCTTTCCTCATMAGGACCTCTCTGGTCTGCTGTGCCCCATGCAGCATTTGCAAGGCCAGAGGAAGCAGATGGCGTGAGGCCAGGAGTGAGAAGCCCAAGTGGAATTAGGGCCRCCACTTGTAGCAGCTTCAGTTTGTTCATTTGCCTGTGAGGACCAAGAGGGCCAGACCACAAGGGAGATCCCTAGGAGATGGTTTTATGCAATAGCCTTGATTGCTGCTTGCTGTGCTGTGAAATTGCACATGTGTTGGATTAAAAGCAATGAAACATCTTCTTCTACATCTCTTGTTCCTGATTTCTTATTTTCTTCAGCTTTGCCTCTCCCACAGCCCAGGCCAACTGCCTCTGGCAGCCCAGAGACCCTTACTGCCTGAAGACACTAGAAATTATAATTACTGTTCACCTGCTAAATAAAGACTAAAACACAGATGACCAGAAAAGGCAGAAATATTAAAATGCAGTAAGACAACAACACAGACCACTTCAAATCTGGAAAGGAGTAAAGACAGGTAGAGCAGGATTTGTTGCCAGAAACCTTGAGAGGAAGTAGGTCCAGTGGGGGGGGGGGAGTGGTGATGTCCTTACAGTGCCTTATTCAGCCCAGAATAACTCCTTCGGGGTGATTTCTGGGAGATTTGAGGATGTTCAGGGAACAGTCTGCTGTGGGAGGCATAAGGAAGTCATGGGGGAGTGCAGAAACCTGGTGCAAGAACTGTGAGGATGCAGAAAAAGGTACACAGAGGTCCTGCCAGAATTAGCTTGCTTACCACCTTCTCTTGGCTCCTGTCACTCCTGCTGCATCATGCTAGTGCAGGCACATGAATGAAGGTGATGCATGAGCTCAATAAATACATCCTACATCCTCTCTGGAGTTGGCCCCGATGATCCCCAGCCCAGAATGGAACACGTTCGCACAGCTAAAGCTTTCCTCATTGCCTCAGCTCTCTCTTCTCAGTTCCCACACTTCCTCTGCTATATTTTAGCCATCTTCTCTCTGCTGCAGTCTACTCTATGGAGTGATACTCTGTGGAGTGAAGTGCTGGCTGTTTGCTTTTTAAGTAAGAATACTCAAAATGGGTTGTTGCTTTTCCTCCAGCCAGACAAACAAGCGCCTTCTCTCTGCAACAGCACTGGACCTTCTCCACTTGTCTWCGCCCAGATTAAAGTGATGGTAAATTTGATGTGCATGCTCCTGGGATAGGCTGTACCCTAGCTGAGGAGCTTTCTTCCCATTAGCTTGGGAGGAGGCATGAAGRAAGGAGCGTAGCTAACAGAGGCAGCGATCAGAAGCAGCAGTTTGTGCAGAACGGCACAAGAAGGCACCGCTGTTTCCAATCGTAATAGTGTACGCTTCCTCAGATACAGTCATGACACACCACAGTAGCTGTTGGAGTTGCTGCATCAGCTGTGCCTGAAGCTTCAAACCTGACAGCAGTTGCAGCTCTACAGGTCTCAGGCTGCAGGGAGTGCTTGGGGCCTGGGCTGACAGTCAGCTCTCCCACAGAAGGTGTGCTGTTGTTGATGAGTTGTGTCAGCAGGTAAAGGAGTTACGGGAGAAAGTCGGTAGGCTACGTAGAATCCCAGAAGATGACCAAGAAATAGACAAGGTAGACAGGGTATTCTTGGAGACCATACAGCTCCAGGAATCCCCCCCCCCCCCCAGCAGTGGAGTCAGCAGAGGGCTCTGTGCCATGTGAAATGGTACATCATAACACTGTTCAAGGCAGCTGGAAACTAGTCACTTCTCACAGCAGGAGAAAGGCCCTTACTCCTTCTGAAGACTTGCAACTAAGGAATGGGTTTAGTGCCCTCCAGGCAGTGGAGGAGCTGGGCACGGCTTCAAGGGAGCGACCAGTGGACTGTGTCTTGTGGGAACACCCAGAAGAAACTGTGAGTGATTGTTGTGGGTGCCYGCTGTGGGGGATAGAGACACCTATCTTCTGACCTGACTTCTTGTCTAGAGAGGTTTGWTGCCTGCCAGGGGCTCAAATACAAGATGTCATAGAAAGAATTCCAAGGCTTGTCCACACGTTAGACAAATGAGGGCAAATTGGAAAACATCAAACAGGATTTCAGAGCTCTGGGGATGCTGTTCAAGGGTCTRGGAGTTCAGGTTATTTTCACAGTCTTGCCAGTGAGGTGGAAGGATGGGAGGAGGAGGAGATAGATTTTCAAAGTTAACAACTGGCTGTCCCACTGGTATTGGCAGCAAAGTTTGGGTTTTTATGACCATGGGACCCTGTTTGAAGACTGACAACCGATGGGGAGAGGTGGGATCCACCTCACTAAGTTTCTCACACATGTCCTTGCCAATAGGCTGGCCRGTCTGGTAAAGAGGGCTTTAAACTAGGAAAGATGGRGGAAGGGGAGAGTTATAAAGATAGGATAGCTAGCMAAATGCMGCTCAAGTCAGGAAGCCTCCAGCAGGTGCATGCAGCCAAAGAAGTGCATATGGGACATGTCTATAGAGCATCCTCTTATACCCCTCCTGGGAAACCTGCATGCTTAATTGCCTCTCTAAAATGTCTGCACASCAATGCCCAAAACATGGGAAATAAATAGGAAGAACTGGTTACAGGGCCATGATCTCACTGCARTTACAGAGATGTGGTGGGATAGCTCACATGACTGGAATGCTGTCACAGATGGCTACATGCTTTTTAGGAAAGACAGAGTAGGATGGTGAGGTGGTGGAGTTACTTTTTATGTGCTAACGCAGCTAGGCACAAACAGTCCAGGAGGCTCCTGTAGAGCATTGATGATAACTTTTTGTCATGGGTGGTGGAGAAGCCAATGAGGAGAGATGTGCTRCTGGACCTTGTACTAACAAACAAAGAAGGACTGGTTAGAGATGTGAAGGCTGAAGGCAGCATTGGCTGCAGTGACCATGAGATGGTGGAGTTCAGGCTCCTGCATAGAGGAAGCAAGGCAGTAAGTAGGATCACAACACTGGACTTCGTGAGAGCAAACTTTGGCCTCTTCAGGTAACTATTTGGAGGAATACCATGGTTTAAGGCCCTAGAAGGAAGGGAGTCCAAGAGAGCTGCTTGATATTCAAGCATTATCTCCTCCAAGCTCAAGAGYGGTGCATCCCTATGAGTAACAAGTYAAACAAAGGGGGCAGGAGACCTGTATAGGTGAGCAAGGAGCTCCTGACAAAACTCAAACAGAAGAAGAAAGTACACAGAGTGTGGAAAAATGGAAGGTCACATGAGAGGAATATAAGAAGTCAGCGTATGCAGGGATGTAATGAGGAAGGCTGAGGAATTAAATCTGGCAAGGAATGTCAAGGACAATAAGAAGAGTTTCTTCAAATACATTAGTAGCAAAAAGAAGACTAAGGAAATATGGGCCCACTGCTCAATGGAGTGGACARAGGATACAGAGAAGGCAGAGTTATTGAATGCCACCTTTGCTTCAGTCTTTACTGCTAAGGACAGCCATCAGGAATCCCAGAGCCTGGAGATAAGCTAGAGAAAGAAAGACTTTCCCTTGGTCAAGGAGGATCAAGTTAGAGATCATTTAAGCAAACTTGATGAACTTGATGTCCACAAATTCATGGGCCTTGATGGGATACACCCACGAGTACTGAGGGAGCTGGTGGATGTTTATTGCTAGGCAACTCTCCATCATCTTTGAAAGGTCATGGAGAACAGGAGACTAGAAGAAAGCATATGTCACTCCAGTCTTCAAAAAGGGCAAGGAGGAAGACACAAGAAATTACAAGCCAGTCAACCTCACCTCCATCCTTGGAAAGATGATGGAATAGCTTATCCTGAATGTCATGTCTAAGTATGTGGAGTAAAAGAAGGTGMTCAGGAGTAGTCAGCATGGATTTACCAAGGGGAAATCAGGCTTAACCAATCTAAYAGCCTTCTGTGGTGGCCTAACTGGCTGGGTAGCTGAGGAGAGAGCAGTAGATGTTGTCTATCTTGACTTTAATAWGGACTTTTGACACTGTCTCCCATAACATTCTCCTAGGCAAGCTCAGGAAGTGTGGGTTAGACAAGTGGACAGTGAGGTGGATTGAGAACTGGCTGAAAGACAAAGCTCAGAGAGTTGTAATAAGTGGCACAGAGTCTAAGTGGAGGCCTGTAGCTAGCAGTGTCCCCCAGGGGTCAGTACTAGGTCCAGTCTTGTTCAACTGATTCATCAAYGACCTGGAAGAAGGGACRGAGTGCCTCCTCAGCAAGTTTGCTGATAATACAGAACTGGGACRAGTGGCTGATACATCAGAAGGCTGTGCTGCCATTCAGAGAGACCTCAACAGGCTGAAGAGATGAGCAGAGAGGAACCTCATRAAGTTCAACAATGGCAAGTGCAGGGTCCTGCACCTAGGGAGGAATAACTCCATGCACCAGTACAGGCTGGGGGCAGACCTGCTGGAAAACAGCTCTGTGGAGGAGGATTTGTGAGTCTTGGTGGGCAACAAGTTAACCATGACTACATAACCAATGTGCCACTGTGGCCAAGAAAGCCAATGGTGTTCTGAGGTGCAGACTGAAGAGTGTTGCCAGCAGATCGAGGGAGATAAACCTTCTCCTCTCTCAGCCCTGGTGACGTTGCATCTGGAGTGCTGTGTTCAGTTTTTGGCTGCCCAGTGCAAGAGAGACATGCAGCTACCRGASAGAGTCCAGCGCAGGGCTACAAAGATGATTAGGGACTGGAGCATCTCTCTTATGAGAAAAGAATCTTCTGCCCCTAAAAGCAATGGTGAGCTATGCCAGTACAGTCCCTAAAGCCACAGGCATGGGAGRATCTGCCAAGGCAGACAACCTTACTGCCTACTTCTCTGACTCTTCCAAGGCAACTCTTCTAACTAACACTATGACATTGATCTGTGCAACACTAGGTCTATAAAAGTRCTTCCAAGTCCAGAAGAGGGAGTCCAAACCCATGTGCCCTGGCCCTGTTAATGTGCATCATATTTAGACACACTGGGGTCCTGAACAAGAGCAGCAGACTATGATGAGCCAGCAAAGATTCCCACCACCTCTGTAAATGTCTAGACTGCCACTTCATTATCTTCAGCCACAGCTCGGTAAACTCTAGGACACTTGCTGAGATTCAACTGATGACTTCTGAAAGGCTAAGGGAAAGCCTGCTAGCTGTAAACTACTGCACAAAATTAGAATAAACAAGGACTGCTCTTCTATCTAAATTTGCACATGTATTTATTTTCCTGAGGCTGAAGCCCCACCATTTTGACTGAAACGTGGTGCTCAGCCTAGRACACGGCTATAGAGCAGGATACAGTCCTTTGCCCAGGTCAGAGCAAATGAGCCCAAGCACTGTAAGTCCCTGAGAAAGGCTAGTCCAGGATGTTCCCCAGTCAGCAATGCTAGATCTACTTTTTGAAAAAGYGATCAGGATTTGGCAGTATACCACAAAAAGATAAAAGCCCTTGGAAAGWCACAGAGAAAGCACTGAAAGCTCCCAAGAACTGGTTCATCGTCTAGTCTCAGCTTACCTGCAGCCTTTATCCCTTCAGGGGGCACTTAAATGATGCCCTGGCTATCTGGGCTCCCACAAGAAGCCCCTGCTGTCATCCTCAGACCACTCATCACCACTGAAATGGTGAAAAATCTCTGAGCAAAAGGAATGTTCTGCTGTGGGATCCCTGTTCAGAACAGTGGCTGCCCACTGATATGGACACTGGGAAGCTYTCTGGGGAGCAGAACCAGTCCCACACTGAGCATGGCTGTTCTTGGCTCCCATCTAAGACTGTGTTCAGGTCTCTGGGCTTGGCTCTGAACTGCTACTAATGTCTAGGTTGAGGCATTTGCACAGCAGCAGTGTGACAGATTGCATCATTCCAGGCCATGCCAGTCAGGATCTGCTGAATAAAAGGCTTTTTCTATGAGGACTTATATTTTCACACAGGCCCAGATTTGGKTGTGATAGACAGGATAAGGGGAAAYCAGTCACTTCTCCTATGTTCTCTCTTGCTTTGAGTTTGCTCTGGCTTAGTAACAACAGTAGRTTGTTAAAATTCCTAGATATACAAGGCAAGATCTGAAGCAGGATYCTTGTGGTATTTGCACTTACATGAAGAATGGACTATCATAGGAATTTCAGCTTACATGAAAAAAGGAGATGGCATACATGGGACATCCTGGAATATAAATCTTTGTATCTACACAAGGAAAAGTGAGGCAAGAAAGGATGAGATTGCCAGTGGTAGGTAATTGAGAGGTCCACAGTGAAAGACTAGGAGAGAGAGGACAGCAGAGATGGCATAGAGCCCAGATGAAAATTACCTCTTCAGAATCTCTTCAACACATTTAAACTAGCAATATACACGAACCTTGGATCAACAGTGTGCATCAAAGGGCTCCTATGTTTTTGATCTGTCAATAGATACCCTAAAATCTTGCAGAATCAAAGCCTGTATCCTGCAGATACAAATAGGCCATTTATCCATTTCTGACTTCACTTTCTCCATCTTGACAACGTAATTAGCAGATAACTTTATCAAGCCTTTCATGAAAACTGTTTATCAGTAAAGCACTCAAAGAGCCACATAGCGTGGATGTCCTCCATTTTTCCCTTAGAAGCAATAGGAGTCAACAGTTTTCAAGTTAAAGTTTCATCAGCGGTCAGATTCTAGGAGAGTTAAATATTATYCTAAATTGAACTATTTATGAGCAGTTAAGCAAATAGGTGAAAAGCTTTTAGTGAACTCAGTATTACTAAGAAAAAAAAAGCCATGAAATTCATCTACAGGTGTGCAAAGTTTATACTCATCCGWGAAGCTGTAACTGGAACCTTGCAGACAGCTCCATAGTGAATCAGTTACCATAAGATTTTGTAAGGGCTKTTGCACCTGTAGGAAACAGGTAGCAGACAGGCAAAAAGCCTACTGAAAAAACACCCAAAACTGTCTAGTTTTTGCTAGTTCAGTTAGCAGTCAAAATCTGGATCRAGATTAGTTTTACAAAGTCCAACCTGAGTCATGTCTCTTCCATCTCTACCAGGAACAAAGTCTGACTCACTTTCACTGTGAAAAGAGAAATACTTWTCCTTCTGTGCCTTAGCTACTTTACAGGTACATTTATTAGAAGTTTCTCTTCTCTTCATTCAATCTCCAAGGAGTGCTGGGCGGGGGGGGAGCTTGCATAAGATTTTGAGGCTTATGGTCATCTCCAAGCACCTTCTGAACATGCAAAGAAGAGCTGAAAACCCATCTGCAAGGCTACAGTGGTAATACAGGTCTGCACCCTCCACTCAAATGCTGCCGTCCGTTGGCTTTCAGTCGCACTAATGTGTGCTTGCAAAGGAGCTCTCATCTGCTGTGTACACTTAGTAGAGATGTGGACACAGCTGGGATACTGCATAGGATACAGTGGCTAAATTGTATTGCCACTCTGAAAAGGGTGTTTGCTCCTTTCTAAATATTAGTAAAAGCACAGCAGCTGAAGTACTAAAGAGTCAGATTCAGAAGCCCAAAATTAATATACAGTTGTCTAAAAAAGTCATTAAAAAACAGAAAAGCAAAAGTTCTCCTGAGCCTGAGAAATCTATTTGGCTTCTCCTCTGAGAAAAGCTAAGACAAAACTACCTTATTGGTAAGTTGCTCTGTAGCCACAAATCCACATGCCTCCTTCTTCCCTTCCCTTCTCAGCATCAGGCTGGGTAACGCACTGGAAGATGCTAGCATGAACTTACATGTTGAGGAGGAGTGGGGWTCCAAGTTTGAGATTAACATTGAACAGGCTCTGAGGAGGCTATGGAGTTTATGTTCTGTAGCTGGCTTGTTAGACTGATGAMTGAAAATTGGGCCTCAGCAATCAGGCTCTAAACCCCTAAGGAAATGTAGCATTGAAAGTCTTTGAAAACAGCCAAGCCTGGTCTTCAGCCAGAAAGAATGGTCACCATAAGGAGATGGGAGAAACAAGGAGAAACAAATAGGAATAAAGAAAGAGGATGAAAGAGCAGGGGGAGAAATCTTGAAAAATCACGTAATTTTTTTTGCATTTCACACAGAGCAGGTTTCTGGTGAATTTCAACAGCCAGCTGCTTCCAGAAACGGAATAGACATGCACGTGCCTGCAAAGCAAAACACAGCTGGAGAGCTAATTTTAGGCCTACCAGTCTTGGCAATGTCCCTTTAACAAATGAAGAATGTACGACTTTCAAGCATATGTACAAACACCAAATTCTTCCAGTTAATTTAGATGGTTGATGTGTAGTTTGGTCCAGGTACCACCAGGTGTGCCTGTCATCCTGAAATATGTTACTTTTACCTGGTATCGTTACCTTGTCCTGTCCACAATGCAGCACTCATGTCTGCAACACCTGGTAAAGAATCTCTCAGACAACAGATACTCCTCGGCAGAAAGGGAAAGCCGGGTTTCAAAAGTTTCTTCTGGCAAATTTGCAGCAACAGTCAGCCATCCAGACCCTGTCGATGCTTTCTTTCACTTCCCAGTTGGGACACTAATTCTGATTTGCGTGGCAGCCCACTCTGAATTGGGAGCAGGGGACACAGCCTCCGGAGCCAATGGTTCAGAGCAGCCCGGATGCCACCTCCCCTGCTGACCTCTACTCGAAGCCCAGCAGGAAAATGACAGCAAGCCACGCTATAGATCTCGTGCACGCAAACACTCCTTCCCAGGTCACTGGGATTCTCTGAAAGAGAAATCTTCCCAGTCCCCTGCCTGCTTATGCCGTCAAAACAAAAATGCAGACTATGTTTTCTCGATTTCCACTTGCCAGTTTATCTARAGAGAGAGACACGCTCTGTTCCCAATGGACTAAATCAAGGCGATAGATTAAGCGKTTCATAGCAGAAATATAGAAGAAGCCCAACAGTTCACCGACAAGCAGTAATCCAGGATATTAAACTCTACCTGGAAAAGAAAATACAATACTCAGATTTTTTTCTGGTCTACCCAAATTAAACTTAGAAAGCGATGTGGAAATGATGGATTTCTACTCTGATATATCTGCATTTTGAGAAAACAGGTAAAATCTAAAGCTAGATTTGCAACTCTGCTGTCTGCCCCACTAGTTCCAGCTCAGGCTTGTTCCAAACRTATTTATCAGACACTTCTGCAGTCTCATCTCAGACTGCTAGTTAATAACTTGCATGACACTAAAGGTAATCTCAGATATATCTTTCCTTCCCTTTTTATTTTCCTTGACACCAGAGGCATCCATTCTATCATTTATGTGAGAAACAGACTGGATAATTTATGGAAACAAAAATAGTCTACCAAACTGAAATAAAATGCTTCAATATGTGGCAATAATAATGAAAGAAATATATTCTGTCATCACACAGACACTGAGTTTTGCAAAAAAACGTGCCCACACCCAGAGCAAATCAAATTATTAGTTCCATATGAAACCACCTCCCCCAAAAATGAGATAGAAAAAGCAGATCCTTTTGACAGTCCATGTGTTTAAGAGATTTCAGGGTTAARCAATGTCTTCATCCTTTGCAAAACAGTATTACCTAATTCAGCTCTAATAGACAGAATCATTTCACATAACAGCATGTGCTTTAGCAGGCAAAACAGTACTTAAAATAATATGAAGGGTGCATTCTATTAAAAGTTGCACTACAGCTCTGTKTCCAGCATACATTAAAAGCAAAAACAAAATCAAGGCATGATTTAAAGCTGTTTTGCTGTAACTGTGGCCATTAATCTAGCAATTTGCCAAATACAGCAAATATTGAAAAGTATCTCTTATTATTCCTCTCTCTGCCCTGAGGTGCAATCTTCCAAACTTGATCCAGCTTGCCATAGGAACATTTATTTCAAAAGGGAGTGCTAACACAGGTATGTATGTGAATCTTTTCTGCAAATGAGCTAGCCAGTGACTATTCTTCAAATCAAATAGATTTCAAAATTTTATCTAAAAATCCATGTATCGAACATATGCAGACATGGCGGGTTTTATATATGAGTTCAAATTAGCTCAAGATGAGGTGATATTTCTGAGCTAGTGTGAACCAGCTACAGCAGAATGAAAACACTACACCTGAATTACCTGGACCAGTTTAAAAGAAAAACCCGGTCCAAAATTCAGATCAAAATTTTAACTATGCCAGCTTCTTGGGTGGTTGTTCTTAATACTTTCATCTAGACTACTCAKATCATTTGTAAAATCTAGATATGGTGTGTATTTGGATTTGACATCTATTTTGTCCAATAGGATGCAGAGAAGTATGCTGACAGAGCAGAGTTAAAAACAGATTTATAAATCTGTTGAGGACACTGAGAAGGGAATAAAAAAACAGTTAACTTTGAACTTTTTTAATGAAACAAAAAAGTGTTCTTTTGGTTTGACTGCAACCATTTTGCTTAGGCCTAAACAAAATCTCCAGTATCCTTTTTGGCTTGACTTCTTAAAATTAAAAAGTGCTTATTTTAAACAAAAAATGCTGACTTCAAGAAGAAAAATAAACACTTTATTTCTAAATATGTGAGAAGGAAACATTTCATTTTTGAAATGTTGAAATGAAAATTCATGATAACTTATTAATAGGAATGAAAGGGCCTCCTTTTCCTTTCCTTTTTTGCCCTGTTCTAGCAGTAATGAAGTGTGTCAGTTCCTTCTAAGAGACAGAATCACAGGCAGATGGAGCCAGTAAAGGGCATTATTCTTATCTCACACAGATTTGCTCCAAATAATCACCCCATTAGAAGGACGTTCAGGTATAGCTTAGTGCCAAATGATACAGCCCTCCTTAGCTGTGTCCTTACCTAAAAGCAATTACTTAACCTGAATTTCTCACCAATATGAAGGAAATAGGCATCAGATTATTAGCGTTAATAATATGTGATTTGGTCCAAACCTGCTTATGTCTAAGCTCCATAATTTTGATCTCTGCTCAGGAGGGAAGTAAGCATCCCAGGCCAACTTCTATAAGGCTGGCGTAAGATGACTACAAAAAGCAAGCTGCTCCACAAGGAGGCACGAAGCGTTACCTAGAGACTGGCAAAACCCAGCCCATCTGTATCCGGACCCGAGTGCTTCTTACAGAAGAAATATGATCAGGATCTCGTGTACATCCGACCGTCTTGTTACCAGAGAATTTGCTTGGGATCCCAACCTAGTGGCAGAATCACACTCAGATTTTATTAGATGAAATTAAAAGCCTCCAAAGACCCAAAGGAGGCCTCCAAATATGATCCGAGTGTAAACCTGTGCTACGTATGAAACTACAGTGCCAGAGGTAAGTATCACCCCTGTATTCCCACAGATGGGTTATTAACTTCGAGAACCTAATTATGTTGATTTAAATGTCAACATCGTTAATGATGTCACTGCCCATTATTTTAGCTGAAACATCCAGCTCCTGTGACTTGGGAATTTGGGGTTGCACGTCTCTCATTTTGTCTTTGGTCCTCAAAGACAGCTGAGACATGTTCAGCTGCCAAAATTTCTAACTTCCACTTCTGACTTTGGCAATCCTCCACRATGCATTTTAATTTATTTCTATATCTATTTGGCAGCGCATTGGAAATCATCAGTTTAGAGGCAGCATAAAACTGACGTCAAATTAGGCAACAAGGAAAGCTATACCATTCGTTTTGCTCGTTTCTCTGTTCACTCAATAAAAGAAGMCACGCAGCTTATTGTCTGGGGTGGCAGAGCAAAGCTGAAGCCCTGGCCCTTCCTTCAGAAGGTACTTTGCCACCCGACAAACAGTATCCAGGAAAATTGTTTTTCAGCTTAGAAAAATTCTTAGTGAATTCTGGTCACATCAGTGGAGATTTCTTTCCCCAGTCGGTATTTTTTTTTAATATGCATAATTTTTCCTTTTCCTATGTTACAGCTCTACCCTTCCATTTTTATAACCTGCAGGAAACATATTTCAATAATATTTATTAGCTTATTAAATCAAATTACTCTTGCTCCTGTTGGACCAAGTTTTATAGCRTGCCCACAAAAATCACAGAGCCTGTGTTGCAGCAACAATTTGTAGTGATGGCAGAGAAAACCATTCCATAATCTTTTTAAAAAGCAGTAGCAAATACATCAATTTACTCAATCAGACAATACTGGCAAGAGTTGCTCTGTCTGTTCAAATTCGGTTGCTCAAGAATGGAAAGGTAGCAATCGCAGGGCAGACYGGCTGGAATAAATAAGTCCACTTGTGGAAAGTTCCTAACACAGTGATCAACAGTGAAATGGTTAACAGTATTGACATGTAAATACCCGCAAATAGGCTTTAAATTTACAAGGCCATTAAGTTAAATGAGAGAATTTCACAATTTCTCTTTCCGCTGTTTCTTGCATGCCTGTGGAGGCCACAGAGTTTGTCTGGACCAGGAGAAAAGCACCTTTTGAGATGCCTGCCACAACATACAAGAACCATGTTWACTTGTCATATGGTCAGCTGCCCCAACTACCCATATACAATAACTGAAATATTGTGCGTTTTTATTTGGTGATATCTATTTGCACTGCATTTGATTTTAAAATCAACAACTTACAACAACTTATATGCTGKAAAACACAGAAAAATATACATAAAGTCTGGGAAGATGCCTTAAATCCTCAAGCTACTGTTTACTTTTTATATATATATCCACATGCGTATGTATGTATGTACACTGTTTATGTGACTGTTCACACACACACGTATATATGAAACCAAAGGATTTCCAGAAGTCCAATACAATAGCAATAATAAAAGCAAATTTGCTAACACTGCAGATTTTGCACCCAAATTCAAAATGCCTAACCTGCCTACGAGAACAGTACTTGAATGCTAGATTTTTGTTGAACTGATTGCAAATTGGGATACCATTTGCAAAATTCAGGTTGATTTAAAAAATGCTGACGCCTGCACCCACTCAGGATTTGGAAGCAATCAGATGACAGAATGTAAGTTATATTTACCTTCAGTATTGAAACAAGAATAATTGGAGGGGAGGGTCCTTCTGCTTTTTAGATTTTATTTTCCATTTCAGTTTTATATTGCAGATTCAGGTCTTACGCGTTTTTCCTGCAGGTGTCCATTGATGCTCAATAAACAAAGTTAGTTAAATAAAGTGTTCATAAACACTTTCAAATGAGAATTTAGGGTTTCAGAGAATGATTTCCTCCTCCCTTTCACTTTCTTCCTCCTTTCTGTAAATGTATTTTGCTATTTAGCAGCTTCAGAATTCATTGATAATCCTAGACAGCATTTCCTAATTTGAAAATCCCACAGCTTAATAAAAGACAAGAAGGCCTCTCATTAGAAATAAGGAAACCAAGCCATTGCATCCCCTACTTATCATTGTAACCATACAGGAAGTCAGGATCATCATGCTACATCTAACGTACAGTAATGTGCTCAAAACTTGTGTGTGAACTGTCTTTGACCCTGCAGGTTGCAGCAAAACAAGACATTTCTGTGTTGAGGGAAGGCTCCATCCTTTCTCTTTTCCTGGAGGATTATCCATGGAGAAAGGCTGGACTTAGTGAGAAAAATGCCTCCTTACCTGCCCTGCTCTCCYACCCTCTGCCCCATTCAGGCCACTCTGTCTCCATGCCACCCCATGTCACCCCATGCCACCCTGCACCCTGTCCCACCCCATGCCATCCTGCACCCCGCACGCTCCTATTCCAACCCATGCCATCCCGTGCCCTGTGTCACCCCATGCCACCCTGCACCATCCTGTGCCACGCCGCCCAGCACACCTTCCCAGGCCAACTGCCCAGTGAACACACATAAATCAGGTTAAAGTTGAAACCAGCTTGTCCCTCACAAAAAATTACAGTGGAACCACCACTTTAGAATCTTATTTTGAACAAAACACCTGTTAACTGAACAGAGCAGACTAAATATTTAGGTGGGCGACCATGAGGCTGTGCCACACAGTGCTGTCTGGGACCTCAGCACTTGGTGGACACCTTAACAAGCTGGAGAAGGAGAAGCAACCACGGACACAACGGTAAAAGCACACAGCAACCCTGGGAAACGTGCTGCAAAGGACAGAGGGGGCAAAACAACTGCAAGCAGTCCGCGGCTGCTTGTCTCCCTGCTTTTCCCACACTTGCAAGTGGGCTGCTCCTGTGACACTACTTGGCTGGGCCTCTGAGAAGGGGCGGGGGAGTTCCTCAGACTCAAAGGGTTGGAGCGGGTGCAACTAGAGCACAGGAAGTGAAATTAGAGCTGACACCAGGCAGTCTAGTGTTACAGCCGTCTGCCTTCCTATTGATCTGGGAGCTTCGTCTGCATTCTGGCTTTATCAGCTGGTGGCATCGCGACTGCCATCTCCTCTCTCTCATCCTGCTAACCTGGAAAACACTTCTGAGGGTGCTGAGAGACAGTTATCAAAGATCCATTGCCTAAGAAAAGAACAACATGCCTCAGAAAAAACAGCTGCCTGGCACCTTTGAAGAAAGTTTCCTGACATTTTTTTCTATCAAAATTAAAAAAAAAAAAAAAAAAAAAAAAAAAAAAAAAAAAAAAACTCAACCACAGTATATACATGATGTTTCGCCTTGCAGATCATTTCAGAAGTGCTTCTGACAGTGGTGGATTATAATGAACCTCTTATCAAGACGTTGCCAGCTCGAGACAGACAATGTGTGTATGTATATGCACAGATTCCAGGCTTGTTAACATCAGAGAGAAAGGGATGGTGTGCAGGAAGATTTATTGCAGGGAATTATCCACATACACAAAACAAAGCAAAACAAGTCTGAATCTTTCACTCTGGAGTTTTCCTCCTGATTGGCTCATAAACTGGAAGCACTGACCCAATGAGCAGTGTTGATGAAAGGCATAACGGCAGCAGCGATCTGCTTGGATTTTGCTCTGTTTGATGTAATTATTCCTCTTCCATAGCTGCTGCACAGAAAATATTTCAAGGAATAAAATAAGTCTCATCCCACAACAGAAAGAACAATGGAATRAAAACCAGATGACTAAGTCAAAACAGGCCAAGAAAGAGCTTTCACTTTCCTGGATTGCTATTGTAGTTTCAAGGCAGCATATACACATCTTCACTTGGACAGAGAGGGTTTAGATAACAACATTATATTCAGGTAAAACTGCAAACTCTCCCTTACATCTTCATGTGTTGTGTTGAGGTGAAAGGATGACCCATGGAGGCTATCAAAACTACCTCATGCATTGCTAAGTGGTTAAACAGGAGCGGGTTCTTAAAGCCGTGCTCTTACCCTCTGCTTTTTACCAGGGGCTCGAGGCAAAGCTCTAATTAAGGCCCAGACAATAAATTACTCTGATCTTGAACATTAGCATTTAAATTCTAGGGCACAGGGCTAGATTCTGACACTATTAAGGTAGTACTTCATGGCAGAGGAAATGGAACCAGAGTTACCATGTTATTACTATCATTAATTCTTATTAAGGRACCTAGTTTACAAAAAACGGAAAACCCCATTTTTTCTGTGGATCTCACAACCAGCAGGTGGGTTCAGATAACATGGAAATCCAAACAATGCATGGATCAGTAAGGTTTTACCTAGTCAGATATAAGCTCCTTAGCTCAACTCTAATATTTATGATAGGCTTAATCCAGTAAACAGATAAATTGGTATAAGCGTGAAAGACCACACAACAGCATATAGGCAATAAAGACCACACACGTACCTCTTTTCAGGCTTAGAGCACAGAGGAAATAAGGATGTGCCAAAAACATTTAGACTATTGGACTGAACAAATAAATACTGGTCATTACAGCTGAATAATGGACTATGAATCCAAACAAATAGTCAAACCTTACCAGGCAAAAGCTTCTACAGTTTATTTTAGCATTGCTTTAACTTCACTTTCATGCTAACATAGCTGGTGAAATTGTAACTCCTTTCCAACCTATAGAAGGTTTTTTCACTGATTTCTTTGAGGCCAGAATTTGACCCTACGAATTATAGCATGCAGTACCTACAGCAACTCTTAATATCCTCACGTGAATCTATTCCAAAGTAGGATAAATACAACCAAGGCAGTAAAACATAAGAAACTAAACCAAAACAGGCAAGCAGCTATTGAATATACAAACTCCTACCTTCCCTCTCCCCAAATAAAAAAAAAAAGGCAAGAGAAGGACTTTCTTGAAGCAAAATTTGAATCATTGCAGGAGACCCAAGCAAGTATTGGAAAGGTTGGCTTATTTTTCTGAACTTTTTTCTTATGAATACAGAGCTAAGGCTTGCTCATGTGAAAAGTTTACTTTTGAAGTCGAGACAAAGCATTCTTAATTATATGTTTGAGTAAAAGGTTTTAAACTTGTTGTCCATGAACTCTGAGGGGTTAGCAAGAAATAACTGAGAAAAGCAGATCAATTGTCAGAGAGCTTAAAACCTCCTGTTCAGGAGACTGTGCCTTCACAGGATTTCCCCCACGAAGGCAATCCAATTGAAGAACAGTTGCAAAACACTGTGCTAGCTTAAATAGGAAAAAAAAAAAAAGAAACACAGGACACTCCTATGGCCTATATTTGATAATTGTAGTGGTAATTTCTGGCCTCATAATTTATGTGTAGCACAGGCAGTGTTATGCTAGGATATATAAAATCCTACTGTTATTGCACTATTCCATATCTCTAATTAAACCTTATCTGTCTAAAGAGCGCCTACATTACTGGATATAGGTAAGTGAGCAACTTGATATTTGCATAGAGCTTTATACATTCAAAAAGCTTTGCAAACACTTACGAAGTAAGCCTCACAAATACCACAGGAAGCGCAGAACTCCTTAATCCCGCTTTTACAGGTAACGAAAGCGAAGCAAACACTTCTTTGATTCTCCTGGCCCGGCACATACTCACAAAAGACAACAGAAGCCACAGCTCCATAACATCGTATTCGTGTCACCTGCCCATCCCTCTTGAGCAGAAAGTTGTAATGCGTAATAGCACAACATGATGTATTTTATTCACAGAATCAGCAAGGTTGGAAGGGACCTCTGGAGAGCATCCATTCCAACTTCTCAAAGATTTSCTGGTGCTGGTTCCACTGGGGCTTGAACCCAGGACCTTCAGCATGTAAAGCAGATGTGATAACCACTACATTATGTGTTAAAGGGCAGAAATGATACGTACTAAAACCCTAGGTGACTTAGGTGACCACTTACAGCAGCATTTACTTACAAATTGCAGGAGATGTCCCACTGGTATTCTGACTTTTTTTAATTAATTAGTATTTTTTGATACTTCTTATTTGGGTTCAGCTTTGCCAAAGCCTGCACCCAGCCATGCTTTTAGGGCTGGTGATCAGCTCTTTCCCCTATGAACTCAGATCCCTTGAAACCTCAGGAACGGTTAGCGAAATCAGACACATAAGAACTCTGATAAGCTTAAAATATAACTTCCTAGTACAAAATACATTTGAAAACTAGCCTTAGAGCTATCTGCTAATGATCTCAGAAACCATGTGAAGTGAAAAGGAGAAAATTAGCGTTCATAATTAAATAATACTAACATTCCTTATACCACTATCAATAATTTGCACTTATGTAATACTTTCCACAGCTTTGCCAGCTCTCATTGTGTGGTTATATATTGCAAGATAATTGGGTAGGTTCTTTTTTTTTGACAGATTCTTATTATTTCTTCTCTCCTATTGCATTAAATTGTCTTTCTTCAAAATGGCTGCCATGTCCCAAAATGGTCAGTGGGGCAGAAACCGCTGTGCCGGCCGCTTTGCTGTCGTCGTAACCTTTGTAAAGGGAAGCGACACCATCCTTCGGAAAAAGCATTTATTATTCATGCTGCAGTAGTGCCCGGAGGGCCCTCTTAACAGATAGGGCTCAGGTTGTAGCTGGCACYGTGTGTGCATGTAAACAAGGCACTGATCTCTGCTTAGCACGTAAGCTTATGGTTAAATACAYCAAAAGATGTGGTAATGCTACAGTCACACGGTTCCTCAGGATGCAGGCTAGTCCCAGCGCGCCCGCCACCTAAAATTGGTGCTTCAAAGGGAGTCTGGGGCACTGGGCAGGAGGGAAGAAGGCTTCAGCATAAACTGCCATAAGGAAGGACCAGAGGGCTCTGTGGGCTTTTATATGGGCTTCTACACCAGCACCAAGACCAACACGAGATCTCCTGCAAAAGCCCCAGTTAAGGGGGAAAGTTAATAACAAAAGCAACATCAGCTGGCTCCCCAGGTCGAGCACTTGCTCTCAGGCTGTGATGGAAAAGGAGAATAGTGCAAAAGGCAGGAGATGGTGGGGAAGCATGCAGGGAGGTATTGCTGCTCTTGTTTAAAGAAGGGTGGGCAGGTCAAAGTGAAACAGCAGCTCCTTGAGCACCTCTGAACGGGAGAGGCAATACAGACTTGCCAAGAAAATGGAGGTTACTCTGCGTGTGTGTGTGTGTGTGTGTGTGTGTGTGTGTATTCAGGGCAGCCACCTCATGTAGAAGTTTGAGTTAAGCAACTTGGTTTGAATTAAGCAATGTGGCTCCCTGCTAAAATTAATGAGGCCTTTCCCCCCATCCCTACCTCTGTTGCCCGACTCCTGCAGGACGACTATTCTGGAACCCCTCCAGGATGGCTGGGAAGCCTTTTCTAAATTTTGTCTGCACCCACTTAACATCTACGTAGTCTCATGCCAGCATTGTCCCTTGCTCCCTTGGCCTAGTGATAAGCCCTCTGTCTTTATGAACAAAAATGCAGCTTAAATTTTATTTTGCTAGACTAAACAAGCCCAGCTCTTCTAATCTCCTCCTGGGAAATAAACTGCCACTTTTCCTGATCAACCAAATAGCCTTCTCTCTGCTTCAGTCTGAGTTCATTTTTTGCCAGTGGAGGTGGCCAGAACTGGACAAAGCAACTTAAATGGGGTCCCACAGGAAATAACACCTTCTCCCTTCCCTCTACTGAAAATGATCTCTCAGCAACAGCTTTGAACTTTTTGCCTTTTTTTTTCCTGGCTATATCACTTCAGAGGTTCATTGACATTCTGTGATTGACTAATAGGCCAGTCTTGTCCTTCTCCTTCTCTGTCATTTACAATTGATGGATTCCCATTTTAACATAAATTCTTATTAGCTCCTAAGTGATTGCCCATGCCATTACATTCTATCACTCAGCCCCTCAAGATCTCATCTTGTTATTGCTGTAGGATATTCCATTAATCCCTTGTCTTAAGGATACATCCCAAATTTATCATCAGTAAAAGAGAAGTACTACTTTTTTTAAGTTATGAGATGATTATACACACAGGTAGGTGGCTTTTTTAAAAAAAAAAAGACAGGGAGTCACAAGAAAGGTGAAATGAACCATTAGACTACTTATTTTCAGTCTTGAGATGCAAGACTGACTCTACTCATTTTTATTTTTAGAGTGTTTGAAGCTGGCAATGTTGCTTCCCTCTGAAGAACCTAAATCCCTTTACCAACACTAATCAAATTATTCTCACATCAGTTCTGAGAAATTATCTTTCCTCTCTCCCTATTCCCTATATATAAGGAAGAAATAGAGGTGAGAGATGTTAAACATTTCAGTCAAGGTTTCCTAAACGGCTGTAGGCAAAGGGTGCTAATGTCTAAAGATTCTCCTTTCTCTTGAGAGATCTTTATTCCAAATCTAGCTTGCTGAGAGCTGACCTGCTCCTCCCATCCCCCATTTTCACCCAAACCCTATTCAGTTTTGACTCTCCATTAATCATGGGAGATACCTGCGCCTGAAAGAGTCACTGGGAAACAAATCGCCAATTGTCCTTCAGCGTGGTGGGGAAGAAGGACATGAACATTGTGGCAGATTCAAAGGAACAGCTTGAAAGCAGCTGGAGAGCATTGC
>NW_028186435.1:5700678-5719159 GCF_003343005.1 Rhea americana
AAAAAAAAAAAAAAAAAAAAAAAAAAAAAAAAAAAAAAAAAAAACATACACCACACACACGCGCACACACACACACAGAGCAGCTGCATCGACATCGAGGGTGCCATACACAATATTAATTACAGCCACGGTAGGGAAGACAATATTAAACATTTCCAGTGCAAAGCATGCAGGATAGGAACAGCCAGTGACACTATTTCACACTCCCCTACACACCTCCACTAGGACTTGATTTAACATTATAAGGTTCCAAGTCTGTCAAGCTGTGACAATTTGTGTGAGTGAGATTTCACATGTCTCACTGAAATACACACTGTAAAAACCCTTCATCGCAAGCCACAGAGATTCCAAAGGCTGCCTTGAAAAATGAATAATAAAAGTAAAGGAGTGTCCCTAAAACAAATCAAACTTGGCAGGGCTAAGTTTTCTCATGAAATTAATTTTTAGCATCCTCTCTCCAGCAGCCTGCCTCAGCTGCCTCCCTCTGTGTGCAGTTAATGATCTTGTGGAGCAGATAACCAATCTCTGGTTGATTTACAGGGCCTTTTATTGTCTGAACTGTCTATAATTTTTTTAATAGAGTTTCAGTTGATATTGCAGTAAAATGAAGTTCATTTTACATATTTGATGAAAAGTGAAAACAAGCCAATAAAGGTACCAAAGGACCAATTTGCCAAACTGTTCCGACACACGCTGAAATGTCTTACATGCCAAATTTCTGCAAAGTAAATGCACGGCCGCTCCGTGCTTGGTCTTAGGTTTAACAAAAAAGAAAACTGAATGGCATGCTTAACACCGCTTTGATGTTGTGAATTGTTGATGCATTTTCCCTCTTAATATCCCAGACTACATTAGAAGGATTTGTGCCATCTCTGTTTCCAAGCACACCACAATATATGGGTACCTTAGAAGGGCGATGTGAGGGTTTTAACTGTGCAGTGCTCCAAGAACCCTACCTGAGCGAAATACCCCATGTCAATCTTGGAATAAATCCTACTGAACTGATATAACTCAACACAATATATACCATGCAAGGGAAGCGAGTACCGGGAGCTAGATGTTTTTAAATGATGGATTATTCACTGCACCAACAGAAATGAAGCGAGTGCATAGGGAGGTGCATGTATTCTTGGTCATGACTAAGTCAGGACTTCAGCTCAGGTAAGGTAAAATATACAGGTGCCTGAAGAAAAGCCAGATATTTGTTTCGAACCCCAGCACAATGCACCTGAAAAAGTGCCATTAAGAAAATAAAAAATGTGTGGATTCCTGAGTCTCCCCCAGCCTCCCCGCAGGGAAGGGGCCTCAGAGATGTAAAGCCAGGAGAGGCATAGCCTGAAGCAACCATAAACCTGCGCAAGCAAACTGCGCACTCACGCTCGCTCGGCAGCAGTAGGCACTTAGCAGGGACTCTGAGGTGCTCACGCACTGCCCAGTTTCCACCGAGACTCTCCAACGTACCTTTAGTATGAGTAATGCATTAAATGCCGCACACCAAAGACATACCGGACTCTGGACAAGGGCCTCAGACAAGTTTCTGAGCAAAACAGCGCAGTCCCGGGCACGGAGGTGTCACAAGCAAGCTGGCAGAGCTTGCAAAACGTCRCGCTTGCAGCTCGCTTCTCTCCCTGTCACCTCCGCATTTTTTAAGCCGCTGCACGCTGTTGTTGCCGTATGGTGATTATTTTCACTGCCAGCAGAGTCTTTTGCATACTAGCAGCCATTAATCCCATTGCATCAGCCAGCTTAATTGGGGTAGGCTGTTCCGATTCCCAACCTCTGTCCTCCACTTCCTCCCCCCGTCCCGCGATATTTAAGGGGTACACCAAATCTATAGTGTTTCTACATCTGAAGGGAGCGTATACAAGCTACTTGGTCAGCTCTGGTTAATTGGGGGGACTTGTGGTTTAGCAGTAAGAAGCAGGCCTAATCAGGGCTAGGAAAGGAAGGAAGGGAGGGAGGGAGGGGGTACTTTTTTTAATGAAAATGTGGACCTCCCTACAGTAATTCCCCTTCAGCTGCTGCCTCACAGATGGACCTTTTAATTGAATTTTCTTACAGGCCTAAGGGAGGGAGTTCATTTCAGGTCAGGTGAGGCAATTGAAGTGAATCTAATAGCTCTAGTTTCTTTTCACTGGGAGCAGCGAGAAGTGTGTTGTGTTGTTTTTTTCCTCCTCCTCCCACCCCCCTTTTCAGCGCCACTAAAAAGTTTCAATTAAAAATTGAAACACACACATGGCGATTTCCAAGGATTTGTTGTCTTCATTTTGCCACAAGCAGCAGCAAGGTCAGCAACTGGGAGAAATTTGGCGCAGTTTGCATCCTGCTCTCTTTTTGTTCCTGAAATAAGGAGGAATGCAGTGCGTGCAATGTCCACTAAAATGGCATGGGAGTATCCTCATACGTTGTGCTGGCAAATGTAGGAAACAACTTCCACATCTAGAAACCTGGTCATTGTGGACGAGTTACCAAATTACTCATCACTATATGACTTTTTTTTTGGGGGGGGGGGTTACGTTACGCCACTTTATAGGCACAGAAGTCTCTGCCTCAACAGATTTGTATTAAAACTAGGAAAAAATAAGAGGAAAACATCATGAAATAAAGCACTTTCTGGCATAGCTTGATATTCCCACATTAGGTAAAAAAGACTAGGCTTAAAATTCAAGTGACGTGAATGTAGCTTATAGCACCAAAAAGTCCAAAATTGATTTCCCAAATTGAACCATTTTCCAGAGCAAAATAAGCTATGCCAGCAAAAGCAGCTTTACTCTGGCATAATGATGTCTTGCATCAAGGTTTTTCCATGGAGCAATGTTGCAAAATATTCTAGTGTCAGCCCTGCCTTTAGTGCCCAAGACCTTCAAGGACATGGTCTCTGCCAGCCCAGATGTGGCTTCAGCTAGACCCTGCAGAGGTCGGCTGAAGACCAGCCAGTCTGGACCTCGCCTGCTGGGAACGGTGCTGCCAGCATCTGCGGAGGCAGGATGGCTCTCCTGGAGCTTTGCCAGCAAAGCAGACAGGCTTTTCTCAAGAGACCGTCTGGTCACTTATAGCAAGGGAAGAGGCAGAAAGGAGGAGGCTGCGTGGGGAAGGATGGGAGACCCAGAAGGGGGAATGATGCAGGGATCCCTCCCTGCTCCCCACGTAGAGAGTGGGGACAGCGAGGTAGGTCTCGAGTGGCTCACAGGGAGCAAAAGGCAGTCATGATGCAGTCATAGAGGCGTGGAAGAGGAGTGAGCTTTCCAACTTGGCCAAAAGTCTCCTTCAGGGCACCACTAGCCTCATCCCCCTATATGTTTCATCAGTCAGTCTATGAGGCTTTCAGATCTTGCAGATCTTCGTTGCTTTTAGTCATAACACCATCAGCAGGAAGCTGGGAGGGCTGCTGGCCCTTCAAGGTACAGACTAGCTTCCTGCTGCTGCTCAGACACAGGCAACTTGGGACAAAGTCTGGAGGAGAGCATGGGGCATGAGACCAAACAGCTGTCCTGAGTGCAGCACCAGGCAGAAAACTGAGCACCGCTGCTTCAACAGGAGACCACGCTGTGTGCAGCTGTGTTGCTGTTACAGCTGTTTCTCTCTGCTTTATACTTCAAACCTCCAGGAAGGGATGCACAACCCACAAAGCTGTGGGGCTCCATAAGGAGCTGCTGAACAAACCCACTGTCACCAGGTTTTAATTGTGTGTGTGACAGGTTGTACCCTCACTGAAAAAGCAGGAGTTCAGCACACTAAGAAAGTCTGAAAGCTACCACCTCAGGAATTTTTCAGATTAAAAGATGTGCATGTCTTGTTTTGACATTTTCAACCTAATAGGAGTGAGGAAGTCCAGAAGTGCCTATCGTTTCTCATGTATGAGAGAGAAAGAGACCAGGCAAGCATCGAGATAAACCAGATCATCCCATGCAGGAAGGGACCCATTATTTTATATATACAATGTGGTTAACACAGCTTCTGAAAAATGATTTGTCTAAAGATATACAAAATAACAACGTACCTGGGAGAGAGACAAGGACCAAGGGACACACTATTAAGTGTATAGCTAAAAGGTAGTGCGAATGGCTAAAAGTTGCTGCAAATGTAAATTGTGTTGCTGATACAGGTTTTCTAGGTCATTGGTTTCTAAGATAAAGCAGAGCACACTGAAAGAGTATATACAGATGACTTCTAGACAATGTTGGAGCAGACCAAAAATAAACAAACAAAAATATACCCACTAGAAACTGCACATTTAGATTGACTGGATTACTTTATGGTATCACATTACTTCTGATGAATTGTTTAGTCACAATTTATGAGTTAAAAATTAATATTAATAATAAATCATCTTTTGAGTCAACATATTAATACATTATAATATTTCACTTTGTAATGATGCTTCATTTCTAAGTGCAACTTCATCTGATTTTAAAATTTCAAATGCTAAAGCTGCAAGAAATGGCTTTGAAACTCTTGGAAGAGGGAAAGAGAAGAGCATACTTTGCATAGCTCTACTTGAAATATGAAATAGCAAATGTCTGTATGACTGTAAAGCTAAGCTAAACCACAGGCTAAAGAAGCTCCTATGGTTGGGTTCTTTGGATGAGACCACACTCAAAGCAGATGAACTTGGTTTTGTTCTGTGCAATCGTTTCAGGTCATTTCAAGTTTTCTGGGTTTTGTAAGACAAACACACCTAGCATTTGTCTTCTCTACTGCATCATCTTTCACTTAGTCTTTTGGTTTTGTTTTGTTTTGAAGACTCATCCACAAACACAAGAGCAGTGGATGGCTAGCAGGGCCTGCAATAAGGTTTGAGGAGAGGGTCCAGCTGAAGCCTTGGAACTTGTTACTACTCCCTTTATGCAGCCCCGTGTGAAGGCCCCAAGTGGACACCAAGGGCCTCCCTACTGCCAAGAAAAAGAAGGGAGGATGTTCAGACACAATCAGTCACCTGCATTGCACTGTAGCAGAAGGCACAAAAAGACATTTGGGCCAGCTGCTTCTTCTTTAGAAGAAAGGGTGATAAAAGTGCCCATGCTGAAAACTGCCCTGATCCCTAGGTTATAAATAGAGCAGTGCGTGTCCAACCCTAGTGTTTCAAAAGCGTGGAGCAGACTATGTGGCTGTGGCAAGAGTATACAGAGGACAGAAGGGAGAAAGCAGCAGCTAACGTTCAGCAAAAAAGCTCACCCCAAGCGGGGAACTTTAGACGTTGCATCTGCTCCTTCAAGGAAACTCCCTTTGGTTTCAGCACATACAGGCTCCCTAGAACTCTTCTAATCAGAAAGCAGGGGCGCTGACTAAATCCATGCATGGGACTGACCGCCGGCAACAGCTTTGTATTTGTCTTGAGAGATCCACATTTCCAAGTGCAACCAGAAAGATTTCTTTAAAATGCAAGCAAGAATTCAGGAAAAAAACATTGCCTATTGCAAACACGAACGGCTGAATGTTATGAGATAGCTGCCTGTGGCACTGTAAAATAAATGTAGGAGACAGTGCTGGGTAGCTCTCGTAATGCTATCATAATTCTTGCTACAAAAACAGTTTTCTTCTGTAGCATTCCTTCACCACCTATAGCAGTATGCAAAACACTTCAACACGCTAAAACAGAAATGCCAGCTGGACAAACATCACTTATATTCATTTCTCTAATAAGACATTATTTCAAGATGTTATTTTTAACTGCATAAATCACCAGGGCTCTTACTGCCAGGGCAGCTTAAAAAAAAAGAATGCAAAGACAATTAAGATGGGATTTCAGTCTTTAAAAGGAACAAAAGGCAAACTCATTTTTTCTCACTGTTCCCTCTATTGTTCAGCATACACACTCATAAATTTGCCTGGTACTGATAGAAAGGGTTAAGTCTTTAAATATGTGATACATTTCACATCTTGCCAGACCCTAAAACAACTGATATGTAACTTGTCTAAAGCAGAGGATAGCTGCAGCAGTCATTCAAAAAACTACAAAAGTTCATAGAAGTAAAGCAGGAGGCAAAAATGTTTCTGGGCACAGCAATTCACACGCAAATGAGAGCACATGATGTGACATGCACAGTTCAGAGACTAATAGACCAGTCTGCTCAGTCTAGAAACTCAAAATGCTTCTGTCAAATGAATTTCCCACATAATAATCTTGTAGAGATGCAAAGGACTAATTAGAGGAAACACCTAATAATGGAAAATTTAAGCTTTAAAATTGCTAATAGATAAAAGGCAGCAAGCCAGGAGATTGAATCTTTTGCATCGGGCATCTCTTCTGAAATTTCTGTGTGCAGGGATGAGAAAAATGGGTATAGTCTCCCTTTACATGACAGGAACAATAATTGAGTAAGATTATATGTCATCCATGAAAATACTATATTTATGCCTCATTGTAATCCATTCATTGGTTTATGGATCCAAAGTCCCATGGGGAGTGTCACAAATCCACATAATGTCCCCGAGTAGTGGATTTTGCATTTGGATCTGTGATGTAGCTGGCAGACATGTAAAATCACACGTAGCCAGACAGCTCCTGGGATACTGCACAGCTGGGAGCACTGAATAAGAGGGCTGTCCCACAGTTCAGGTGGGAAACAACCTTTACCTCCCTGGTCTCCCAGCTTCAGAGTGGTACTCTGACTAAAAGACAATTTCTTTGTCACAATTCAGAGATTTTACACATCTATCATCTGCGAGCAATGAAGGTCACTATCATATATTATATATTATATGTTGTATATTGTATATTATATATTATATATTATACATTATACATTATATGAAGAGACCTCTTCTTTTACCTAAAGATGGCAGGAGGCTGAGGCTAATTTCGTTTGTTTGGTTGTCTGGAGATATCATTACAGCTAAATCTTATAAACTTGAGACCCATAATTACTTTTCCCTTCATATGTTAGGAATAATCCTGAAGTAGTACAGTAACACGTAATAACCCTCCCTGTGGAAGATTTCTTGTGTTGGTTTGTACCAGATGTCTACTTCAACTTCCCTCTGGAAATTGAGGGTTTTTTTTTTTTCCTGCCAGCACTTTCCTTACTTAGCCTTTTCAGTTACACTTTTCCTGAGACAAAGATCATTTTTGACTTCATGCCTGCACCAAACTCAACCAGTCCTTGGTAAAGCTTTAAGGTAACATCATTACAGTGATTAAAAAAAGTTAGTTGACAAGACTTGATAACCAGCACTTTATATAGATTACATATGCCTGCTGGTTGCAGGGAAGTGCACTTAGTTAAAAAGCTTCCCTCGGAAATGATTGATTAGATATATACAGAGATCTGAGCTGCCAAATCCTTCAAGCTTCTCAGTCTTTAAAGGAGACCAGAAGAGCAGTTAAATAAGTTGACGCATTTTCTTAGATGTGTAGCTCATGCAAAGTTACTGGCTGTTGGTCTGTTATTGAAAGTTACAGTAAAATAATAAAATTCTCCATCCAGCGCATCGATTGGTAGTCAGTACAAACATAGTCAGGTGCTGTAGGTACAGCTGACTAAGTAGCCTATAACTATAATATGAAATCTAGCAATAACTTTTGTGCTACAACTAAACAGGCTCAAATGGAAAGCARCAGCTTACTGCAACATCATTCTGAAGTCTTTATACGCAAAGTTTGCCTTTATGTCAAAAAAGAAGGTGCTTGCTCACAGTTATAATGCAACGCACTTAGGATAGGCAGWCATATTTCTGCAAACCACCCGTGCTAGCACAGGAGCACCCATGATCCACCCATGGCTAACACCGCAGCCAAACCAGGAAAAGGCACGTGCATGGCTTGCAAGAGGAAGCGCTCCAATCTTAGTGTTTAGGTTAGAAATCAAGTAGCTTATTTCATATCATAAGTCTTGAATGTAACATGATCTCAAGGCATGTTAAAATTTGAGCAACACGTACTCCAGCTGCTTGGGTGCAGCTGCCCAAGAAGGCCTAGAACTGATCCAAAGGGTGGAACTTAACTACTTATCAGCAGTAAGGAGGGTAACCTGCTCCTGGTTATGTTGGTAAATCCTTTCATGTGATTGTTTCATACCATACCTCTTCAATTTTCATTATTGCCAGGAGAATCTGGCAGATTAAAGTAGAAAGCAGAAGAAAAAAAAAAAAAGGTCAAACAATGTCTCAGCCTTTGATTTCCCAGCTTATTTGCTTTGCCTTTTCTTAAAGTAATATATTTTTAAAGATTTTACAACACTAAATCACATATTCACAATTCTGGAATCTGTATTCCTAGCATACACATGGCTCTTACTACATCATTTCATTTTACTTGGACCACCAGGTAGTTAACACATGATATATTTCAGCCATAATAAAACTTGGAGAACAGAACATTTAGAGGCGATTTTTTTGACTTCTGTAACAGCTAAAGCTTGTGCAACAGTGTCAATGAAGCAAACTTACTGGTTTCAGAACAGTACCTACTGGGAAGATCTCCACATTGCAAAATGTCCAGCCACATCTGGCACACCTTGTGCACACAGCATCTCCTTAAAGAACCAGGACTGAGTGAAAGAAAATCATCCACGGAAGAGGACCTTTTAGGAAGACATAGAAGCTTGGTATTAGAATTGCATTAGATATTTTCCCCTGATAACACCAGTGCTGCAATCTAAGCCGATTAACAAAGGACATCAGTCTCCCAGGTATCAACCTAACACCTTTCATAATGATTAAATCCACCTAGGAAAGGTAATGGGAGAAATGTGGAAAATCTTACTCAGGCAACATACACGTGAACTGGGGCTGGGGTCATTACAGGAGAAGATTTCCATGTTGCCTTGGCCATGCTGTCCCTCTTTGTTTAAAAATGCCAATGCCATTGCATTAAGGTTTTCTGAAAAGCTATAAGCACGAGCCTATGCACCATGCAGACTAAAAAAAGTGGCCTTTTCTGGCCTTTCAGGATCTTGAGAAGGAGTTTAGGCTTATGTACATTAATATTTGCCTTAACTAATTCCTATACAGCTATCCTGAGCTGCGGCCCTGGGCTGCTGCTGAGAGCACAGATGCAAATGGCTTGGGTCCAGTCCTGTCCAGGAGAGTTCATGTCATTGCCCTAGACAGTAGCAGCTCAAGCTGAACCTTCTCCAGCTGGGAACCACATGGGCCTCCCCATCCCTTCTGCTGCCTGCATATCCGCATACAGTGTGGCTGCTCTCTCATCTTCTTTCCTTAAAAGCCAATTTTGACTGGACTTTGGGTGGTGTGACTGACCTTGCAGCCTGCATCCCCATCGCACATGAGAGCATGGAGGAGATGGGCTGTTGCCGTCCCTACATCAAGGTTTTGCCACCCCCTGGGAACAGCTCTTCAGCCTAAATCCCTCCCTGTCTTCTTGGGTAGGTTTTCTACCTCCTGCCCTGCAGCTATGACAAGAATTGCCAAAATCTGACTTATTTCACATTGCTTACCGCTAACTTTCTGCTAGGTCCTATTGCCCTCTCCCTTCTTGCTAACAACATCTCCTCACCTTTCAAGCCTTCCTCTTCACACCACCTCCTCCCCCACTCATGCCACAGAGCTCTGATATTTTCTCTTCATCCCACATTTTGGCTGTTAGCTCCTACTTGGAAAAAAACTTGTCATTCACGGTGGAGCATGCTTGGCCATGCCCATTCCCAGATGCTAAACCCAATTTGTCCTCCCTGCTGGGGCTTCTGCTCATCCTCTGCTTAGGTGGGTGCACCGGGAAACTAGCCAGCACTTGAAGGGTTAAGAARTGGAGGTTTTTCTACCCAGAAAGCTGAACTGACTCCTTTGAAGCCATTAGTCTATTGTATAAATCCCTCCTAGTTTTGAGGATTATGGAACAAGTACATTGTAATGGCTCTGTAGGAACCTGGCCTGTGGGGTCACCCTGACTTTAGTTTGTGCATTATGTACCAAGCGACAAAAATCGAAGCACATTAAATGCTTCATGAATGTGAAATGTCCAGAGTTTTAATCTCAGGAGCTTTACTGCCATACATTTGTCTTGAGTACACCAAAATCCACATTTCAGACTGATTAAAGAAGAGCTGAAGTCCAGCTGACACGTTTCCAACAGGCAAAAGTAGATAGCTTCAGATTTAGAGTAATATTTGCTTAGTTTGTGTTGGGGTGGGGTTTATCTACTTTAATGCTTTATGTTAGAGCATGGCCAATAGAGACATATATAATTTGTGAAAAAAAATCTCTTCTGTTACAGGAAAATCACACATTGATTGATCTAATAAAACAATTCATAGCTAAATGATACCAAATAATTACATAAATTCATTACACTTGGCTCAAAGTTAGGAATATATGAATGTACTTCATGAGCAAGGAGAATAAGCTGAAAACTTATCAGAGTCCCTTCAGGACTGTTGCCTGACAAATCTTCTCAAAGCAAATCTCTGCCCTGTTGATTAAAGAAAGAAAAAAATTTACTCTCCACCTATTAATTTAGGCAGTGGAAGAACTTCTGCAGCCTCTGTCACCCTCAGCTYTGCCTCGCTCTTTTGCAAGCTAACAGAGCTTTGTGTAGACTTGAAACTGCCTGGCTTTAATAGGCAAATTCTGAGTGACTTTATCTACTGCTCAGTATACTCTGTATTAGTGGCATTTTCCCACTAGAGCTTTTGGTCAAGATTTTTTTTGTAACTGATAGAATTTCCATTCCTCAGACAGAGACCCCAGTAGCCTCACTGAAGGAAGGAGGAGAAAAGGAATACAACAAGACTGAAATGCTGCCGTTCAGCATTTGAAAGAGTTAATAGTAGCTGCAAAGAAATGACACTTTCACAGACACACAGACATATACAGTATTTGACTGTTTGCTTTGTGGGGTGCTTTGTATTTACTTTTTTTAAACAGAAATGTTCATTTTTTTAAATTATTTTATTTGCATATTGTTAATTATCCTTGTAGGGAATGATAGTGTTCTCTCTCATAAATAAAAACTTTAGACACTTCAGAAGGACAGAACAAATATTCTTTTAAATTATACCTGAGGAGACACTTTTCCATAATAAATTTCACTTTTCAGCATGATATGAGGGCTTTTCTTTGCTTCTGCCATACACATTTTCACATTAGACACTGACGCCATATATTCGACTTATTATTTTAAAAGAACTTCCTGGGTTTATTCTTTCTGGATTTGCTGAAGCAAACAAGTACTGCTTCTCAAGCCAAGACTTCACAAAATTACACTGCAATGGACATTTTCAGACAAATTGGTGTCTTGCTACAGTAATATCATAACATAACCTAATCCCAGTGGGGATGGGAATGCACCGAAGCCTCTTTCATCAGCAGAAGAATTCCCCCTCTCTCGCTCTGATAACAAGTTTTTGTCCACCTCATCGCTTTCTCTCAAAGATCCTATGAAACAGAAACCTTACTTGAAAGAGGAGAAAAAGCCTTTATATCCTCATTTCTCACACCCCTGTGACACAGGCCTGGAGCCCGTTGTGCCAGGGGCTTTACARACCTGACACAACAGGTAGTCCTTTGCCAAGCAGCTGCTACCCGGTGGGCAAAGCTGAGGCCATCTGGGTCGCGACTGGCTCTCAGGGGCATCTCCTTGGGGCAATGAAGCAGAAACCCCGGAGCAAGCACTCAGAGCACAAACTAGTGCAACTGTGTCCCTGGCGACCCACGGAGCCGAGCAGCCCCACTGAGCAGTGACTTCCCTTTCAATCCCTTGCTATCCTCTTGCTATGGTCAAGTCTATGCATATTAAAGGACTCCATTAGTCTCCCCTGCCTTCACCTTGCTGCAAAATGATTTTCCCTCCAGGGCTGTAGCAGCAGCTGGCATGCTATTTCCTTCTGAGGTGCAGCCAAATAATGGCCTTTTGGAGGGGGATCTGTTTCATCTCTTTTCTCCATATGTTCCTTTCAATTGAGGGGTTTAATACACTGATTTTCACAGTAACCATTTAAGCGTTTTTCCTTTTCTGCATCTATTACTGAAAAGAATAAAGGGGCACAGAGCAATAAGGCGCAGGAGGCAGGTCAATATGTTAAAGCTTTCTTYGGGGAGTGTTTTTTTGGGGGAACCTAGACAGAGCAGGGGTTAGTCTTGCTCAAAAAGTTGATCCCCTTGACTGGAGCACAGGGAGGTAGCAGAACTGCTTCTTTTGGGCAGGGAGTCTCTACCAAGATGGCAATAAAGCAGATAGAGGCAAACTTTAAAAAAGCACTGTATATACGAGTGTATAGATAGGCAGGTAGATAGATAATGCTGGAAATAATGGGGCTGGAGTAACCCACGCTAAGTGAAGCTTGTGAAAGTGTACTGTCAAACAGCTGTACTGTCAAAGCCCTTCTATCATAGCCTCACCTGAGACAGCTGTTATAGAAGAAAGTATTTCAGTATAACTGGATCCACACTAGAGGACTTAGCCTGTGAAAAACATACACTGCTACTTAAATATTTCTTTGTAYCTGTATACAAAGTAGAAAAGAAAAAAAGGAGTAATGCAGGAAAGCACTAACTCTGAAAGAAGAGGTGGAGGAACTGACAGGTGATGGCAAAACATAGGTAGTTTCCTCCCCTCACATGCCACACATTCTCCCTAATCAACCCGTTTTGTTTGGACCGGTGCCTGAGTAACAGTAAACAAGCAGGATGAACAGGAAYAAGGAGCAAATCCGCTCAAGAAAGCCAACTACGGCTGAGGAATGCAATGGAAAGACACAGGCAAGTGCTTTGCCTGGGAATTTGGGAAGGCAGGATAAGGAAGTCAAGGGATTATAGGAGTTTTAAAAGGAAAAAGAAAAGCAAATAACTAAGTATCAAAACCAGCAAAGCCTGAGTTGTAAGAGCTGTCATGTGCGAGAGTCTCTGGTCTCTGATTTGCTTTTCCTTCCATAGCATTGATAATGCAGCCCCTGCCCTTCACYGCACTGCCTATTTGCACAACACCTGTGGAAGCTTTGCATCTTGGAAACACCCACTCTTCTGCCCAGTTTGGTTGAAATCAGCAAAGGAGTTCAACATTTACTCAGGTGTGTCATGACACCATGATTGCCTAAGCCTCATTTCTTAGGAGAGGCAGATGAAGAAATAAAGGCAGATCAATCAGTACACTGAATTAGGAAAGGGCAGTGTAATAAAGAACAAASAGCAAGAAGACTTCAATCTGGTGTGGTGGAGGACACAGACCTGGAGGAATCTCAGGAGGAGGTTGACGTGAGAAGGAAAAAGCAGACTTGGAGGAAAGATCTTTGCAATGGTATTTTGTGTGGAGGGAGTGGGAAAGTTCAGGAAGCCAAAGAGCAGAAAGGCATCAGAGGGAAGGATTGCAGGACCCAGACTGCCATTGTCCACAGTGATGTGATCAGCACTGGCAGAATAAGGGTTTACTCTGGGGTAGCAGAAAACAAATGTTTACTGACTTGCSTAAAACCACTGCAGCTCGTTCTGGTGAGACATTCAGATGCTCACAGGCAAATGCGAGAGGATCTGCTTTTCCTTTGCACACCAATTCCCTGTTCTTCATATTTGGGCCACACCAACAGATCATTCAAAATGGGAACTTTTGTAGCCCAAATATGGGAAAAGACCCAGTTCCTGCCCTGAAGAGCTTACAGCCAAGAAAATGTACATATGCACGCATCTGAAAATATGTGAGGCTCGCTGAGATGCATTTCTTACAGCATTCAGAACAGACTTTTCTGCTCCATTTGCACTCCATGCAGCAGGGCTTGCAAAGAGAAGACAAAGGGCAGATCGGACCACACGGAGCAGCAGTATGGTTACCAKTGAAACATTCCTTAGCTTAAGAAAGGAAACACAAAGGCTTCTTTGCAGAATCCCACTCTGCTCACCATCCCCTCCTCATGTACATCCTTTTCTTTGCCCRGGCTGTTATTTTACAGCTATGCACTGCACAAAGTTGTTGTTCATTTGAAGCAGCGTTTTACAGTGAATTCCCACCCCCATTATTTCAAAGTAGCTATCCTAATTCTCAAAAGCAAGACAAGAAATGCACCTCCAGAATAGGCTGTAACAATACCAAGGATCTTGAATTTATCCTCATTGGTTGAGGTCACCTCATCACCCAGAAGAACTGTATCCATGTGAAGACAAGAGGATGGGAAATACAGCCACCCACACCAAATAACAATAAATTCAATTTCCTCTGCAGTGCTATTACGTACTTCCCTCTCATAGCTCATACTTTTCATTTATATTCCCTCAGCTCCCAGCAGCTGGGCTTTTAACATTTCTCCCACTGAAGGCTCTCTTGCCTTTTTACTTTATTTCCGACCATACTAGCTCTGTCTGTACCTTGCGCTCACTCATTTAATTCTGTCTTGCCTGGCCCTGATTCTCCCTCTCCTCCCACTCTCCTTCCAGCTGCGGCTCTTTCTGTTCTTCTGGCATAGCCTCACAGTGTGGAAGCTGAATAATAAACATGCATAAAACACTAAACCACTACTCAATCCGTGTATATGCTGTCAGTATATACACTGACTACCCATCTATTTCCAGAGATCCCAAAAGAGCTAAGGAGGTTTATGCTATTAATATACTGTGGAAAGAGGAAAAATTCCCATTAGAGGCCTTAAACTACTCCACAGTGCCTCAGCCTATGATCAGCCTGTTTCAGCCTCTGCAGCACTTCCAGGATTTGTGCAATTTTCTAACTTGCACAGGTTTTAAATCTAAGTAAAAGGCCTAGACTCCTGCTCTCTTTGCTGGAATTAATAAGCAGTCTGGAAGGAGCCTTCATAAACACCAAGCTTAATGCCAAGGAGAGGGAAGAATAACCAAAGAGACAACTCACTACTTTGGCTCCTCCGTTTCTCTGGCAGGGCTCCCTGGCTTCACACAGAATATGACTGACTTTGTTGCTTTCAACATTTTCTTCCATTTCGAAATATTTTACTCATTAGCAATCCTCCTTATGCTCAGAACAGGAGATAGCAATTGGGTTCTCCTCCTCCTCTTTCTAACTGCTAAATGCGTTGATGCCAGGCACTTAAAAAGCTGCCCCCTCCCATCATAACTCTCTTCCCAGGTCTTTTGCTGTTCTCCCTTCACCCTCTGTTTCTGAGCAACCTCACCCACCCTCRTAAGTTTGGGTACTATTTTTAAGGCTGGCTATGCCTACATCCAGTCTTCTGCCACTAATCTAATCCCTTGTTCTCGTCTGTATCACAGATACTTTGTTGTTAGCTTTCCCTTTTCATGCTTCATTCAGCCCTCCCCCCTGCTCCAGCTTCTCCAAATTCATCTTTGACTCACTCCTTTCTCGTCCTCCACAAAGTCAGATCATAGCCCAAATCCCGATCCTCCTTCAGTCTTGTCATCAGCCAAAAGTCATCCTTCTGTTTCTATCCTCACAAACACGTCTCTCATTTAGGCTGTCATTTATTCCACCTTGCTCCTGAATCATCTTTGAGGCTCTCCCACATGTACCATCCTATTTCAGACCCCACGACATACTGGTGCCAAAACTGTTTCACTTCCATCTCTGTTTAAGCCTCTTAAAATTCCTTTCACTGAACCTGCCACTCACTCCCCACCTGTACTTGGACCAAATGTAAATGTCCAGTTGCTGAATTCAAAGTGCTCGTGCTCAATTTATCCTTATTCTCCTCCCTTATTTACGTCTCTTGGCACCTGATCCTCCACAAGCTATTGGACAGACTGTGGACAGACCACCTCTTCTGTAGTGCACTGTGCTTTGTAAGACCTCCCAAAGAGCCTCTGTGCTCAAGTTTCTCCTGAGGGTCTGCTTCTGACATTCTCCAAACAGTCAGTCAATATAGTCCACATAACTTGCCTTACCAGCCTTTCCCTTAGCATCTCACTAGTGACCCCCTTTTTGTTGTCTCAGTTTTGTTTGCTGGCTCCGGGATCTAGCGATGTAGTGAACGGCTGACACCAAAAGCATGTTAATACCACCACCACTTTTTGGTAGATACTGCAGTACTGGTTCAATGCCCACCAAAAGAAACCTACAAAAGGCAAGGGCACCTTCCCAAACCTACCAGGCAAGCCAGGCAGAAAAGCGATTTCTCATCACGGTGAAAACTGGGGCTCCAGGAACTACTGGAACTATGAAAATTACATAAGACTGTAGAATCCCTTTAGATGAGGACCAGTTGTCAGTCCGAGGAGGACTGTCACTATGCAGCAATATGCATGCAGATGCCATGCATGCTGACATACTCTGTCAACAGTAATGCCAAAAAGCCAAGAAAAGATGTGACGGAGGTAAGTGTTAAAGTRTTTGTGATATTGGCTGTATGTGACTGCAGCAACCATACCTCAGAGCAATCCAAGGACATATGACAAACGGACAAAGTGAATCAAGATCTGCCAATCATGTATTGACTTTTCAGACAAAAAAAAAGGCAAAGGAACCCCCCACACATCTGTCTCATGTGAGTGCTCTGTAAAATGAGCCACACAGATAAGCAGTATTTGCAGAATCAAGCTGGATTGTTTCCAAAATACACATTCAGTAGAGAATACTGCAAGAAAAAGAATAGGTTCTAAGAAGAATGTGCTAGCTTACTGCCCAACAAATCAGCAAAGGAAYTATTTGAGGAAAAAAGTGGTTGAGCTTGTTAGGATAATTTATTAATACTGTTTTTACAAGGATAATAAATAGATAACCCTATCCTATTGCATCTTAAATAGAACCAGAAACTGCAATTCCACATGAAGCTATCAATGAAAACACAATGCATCACAGTATAACTCATATACTGACGCTCCATTTTAAATATCAAGAGAAGTCTGCATTATTGACTAATCACTTCTAAAATGCAGTTTAAAAAAGAAAACAGAATTTTGATCTACTAGAATGCAAAATAAGTCAGCTTAAACTGCTCTTGTGAGCAGAGAGATATTTTTACAAATATGAAAAAATAATGGGCTTCTAAATTTAATTAAATAAAACACTTTGCTTTTAGGTTGAGAGTTTGCTTTTCACTTTTTAATGACCAARTTTAATTGAGCATCGGTTTTTAGAGATAATAGAAAAACCTCTGTAAACACAGTATTATCAAAGGAAGCAATAACAGATTTCTTATTAGAGTTAGATGAATAGTATTGTTTTGGGGGTGGTACTAAAGCACCCTGAGACCCAGACCTAAAAGGCATCTGAATGAGTGAATTGTTGGTGGGGAAGTCCCCTCATCTCCTCTAGCATAATAATTAACATGCCTCAGTTCTCATGTCCCCTCTATTTTCTACACTTTTTTTCATAGAGGAATGGCCATGCCCTCACTGATAGCAATGCTGCTGCACCAGGACGTTGCTGCACCAGGACTTACCTCCCCACCAGCTCAGCATGCAGGGTAAATCCTCTCTTCTCTCACCTCCATGGTCCTGCTTTTTTCYGGTGCCCCGCAGAGTCATCCAGTTCCCCATGCTATTTCGATAGCTCTCAGAGGCCCACAGACAAGTTGATTATTTCAATACCCACCCTATCTCTGATAAGGAGGGCAATTAGATTAATTTACTGGAGGCAAAATCAATACCAAACATCTAGGGGGCAGATTATCCATTGCTAATTAGAGCTTTTAGACATTATTCAAATAAAATGTATGAGGTCAATCAACCAAGGTGGAAAAAATCCATAATATCCTACATTTGTCCTTGGTTCTTCAACCTGGTTCATTTTGGATTTAGGAATAGAAGGAGATTCCTGAAGTAAAGGCAAGCTTTTCTAGACTGGGATGGATATGGAGAAGGAGAGTATTGTTGTTTCAAAGAGAGCTTGGCATTCCTTTATCAGATCAGAGGCCTATTGGGGAATCAGTCTTTTAGTGGAATGCTACTAGTTTCCAGGCATTAACCTTAATTTGCAAGTATTCAGAAATTTACTTGAAAAACATGACAAAAATCRGACCTGCTGATCAAGTCTACTTACTCTTAATGAATTATTTTAGATTTACAGCTGTATATTTTTAAAAGATCTATTTAAAAAATTGTAGAATTATGTTTTTAGTTAACCAGCTATAATTCTATGACAACATTTTCCTAAAATATCCATTTATTTAAATCCACTGAAATTTTTTTTTAATCTGCTACTATATTTGGCACGTATATTTCTGTTTCAATATATACTTCATAATTAATTCTCAGGCCATATAATGTATTACTTTAATATCTTCAGATTAGTTTGCARTTAGATAGAATGTTCAAATTTGAACACTATATTTTCACTGTAGTTTCCTTTGAATGCTATTTATCTGTTGAACATTTTATTTAATAAGAATTTCCTCTGTAAATGGCTGGAATTCCCATTTCTAGAAAGAATCCTTTCTCCATGTAGTCAAATATCTTTTTCCCAAAACCATTTTTTTAAACAGTGATTTAAAGTAAAATATGAAGATGAGCATGCGATCTTAAATGTGGCTAAAATACCCTTGAAAAATACATTTTCCAGATTGTTAACAATAATCACAAACTTACATCATAAAGACAGAAAACCGGGTCATTGTCTTGTCTTTGATCTCCAAAAGTAAATTTTTCTAAGTAGAATTATAGGAAGTTTTAA
>NW_028186435.1:5719273-5729371 GCF_003343005.1 Rhea americana
TTTTTTTTTTTTTTTTTTTTTTTTTTTTTTTTTTGCCAAGGAAAATATACACAAACAAAACAAAACCAGCAGTAGGACTTAGATACCCAGTTTTCACCATTGAAGTGAGAGATTGTGCAGGTAGGCACAATCAGCCTGAATTAGCCATTCATGTTTCCTAAACTATCTGGATTTAAGCTTATAATGCCTATAATATTTGAACTACAGTGTAGTTCACTTTTAAGTACATGTTTAAGTGCTTTGGTGAATCAGGGCCCTGGTAAGCACTAAACAGAGCAGGGAAAGGAACGAGATAGGAAGCCCATTCAGGTCATGGCATCCATGAGATTTAGACCCAAGCTCACAGCTTGGGTTTTGGTCCTATTCGGATTATGTTTCAGCAGTAACACGTTTGTGTGTGTTCCTTGAACTTTGGCACAAAACAGTGGAGATCAAACCCTGTTACCCTCTAAATGGTGGAAAATAATTCTGTTCTGTACAAAAGAACCCCAAGCAATCCCAGGCTAAAACCACTACATACAGTTTAAGTGTGAAAAAAACTCTCAGCCAGACAATAAACTCCCTGATTCTTTGTGATTCTTCGCAGTTTTGGGCAGGCAGAAGCAGAGGCCTATCACCCCACAGGACACCTCTCACCATTCGTCTGCAGAGTATTCTGAAAACACGTTTTGGTAGCCTTCAAACCAACCCCTGTGATGACTTGCCTTTGAGGTGTGTGTCTCGCGGCTCTCCTCTAAGCAGGCAAATTGCACTGGCTGCAGGGAGACCATACCTACGCACAAACAACAACCAGCATYTAGGTACCTTTCACAGTCTAAGGGACTTGGGCACAGTCCCAGAGGCAACTAGAGGTTAGAACAAGGATCAAACTGTTCCTATCACATGCCACCATTTATCTGCTGGGCCATCCTTCTCTGCTTTTATGTACACACACAATTTTTTCAATGGGATTTTCCACTATTCCTCCAATGTCTCTACTTTTTATAAGATCTTTTAAGTTTTTATTAGACTGTGTGTTATTTTTCAGCCTTTTAAAGGGCTTTTAAAATTTTCTTCTTTTCTTTACAAAGCAGGAAACACTTTGCAATCCACAAAGGCAAACTCAAATTTCAAGATGCCTGTTTGGCATCTCACATGCATCTTATCTCATGGGGATTTGGTAGAGACTGGAAGGAAACTCATGCTGGAACAGAGTAAGGCCATTAGCATTACACCAGTATAAATAGCTTAAGACATGTAATTTTGTAAGAAATGCATTTCCATGATAAGACAATATCTTCAATAATGCACTTTCTCCATAATCCTTTTTTTGTTTCATATTAACTTACTGCAATAGAATAGTATAGTAATACTATAATTATTACTACATTTCTACCCTTTTCTTTGACTGCATTACATCTAACAGCACACCTCTTAGAGCATTTAATTTCCAAAGGGTGAAATAATCAATTTTAGGCAGAGCAACTGTATCCTCAGCCTCTCAAAGCTATGCAGAAAGGATAAACTTCTAAAGCCAGTCATCCATGATTGCCAAAATCATCACCTTTTTAAAAGTCGAATTGGGAGCCCATACCACAGGGATGCCACCTTGTAGCTCAGTGCCTTGGTATGTGAGAAACCAGTATTCCTGGCAAGATASTTTTGATGACTGTTTGCATGGGTCTTTATGGCAGCCAGTGAGCCAAGGAAAAGGGGAGAGAGGGCAGAGTAGTGAGTATCAAGCCTCCCTTTTACAGCAATAACCATCTACACCCAAAAYAAAAATGATTTTATCAAATGAAGTTCCTTAGCTTTTGGTGGATATATGTAACTAAGAGCAAAATTTCTGGCTCTGAAAATTAAGAGACTGAAGCTTTCCACCTTCTCCTAAGTAAGCTTGTGTTTTGTCTGTGACCCTGCAGCCTAAGGAGTCTCTGTTTATGCAGCGCTTGGGATTTCTTGTGAAACTTGGAAACTGTGAACTCCAGTGAACYAAATCCTTTATCTTTGGTTCACTGAAACCTTCTAAGCCAAAGTGAATGATCTCCCAAAATACTGGAACAGAAATGCATGGACAAACCAACTTGTTCTGAAACCACTGGCAATCCATTGGACAGATTTGAAAAAATAACTACACACAGTTGTTTCCCTCATTCAATACAGGTACTAAATACCCTTATATCACATGTGTAAAAGATATATGATTTCATCCATGAAAACTCTGAGAAATTTTGAACAACTTTTTTTTTTAAGTGGTAGTAAGTGACTAATCAAAAACACAATAGCATTTCCCCCAGTAAAATCTGTCAAGAAACAAATTTCRTCTATTGTCAAAACATTTTCCTGTCCAAATTAGGAAAAATTTCAAAATCTTGATAGGATATTTTGAATTCTGTTTGCTTCAGACAAAATAATAAATTTTCCTAATTGTGAAATATCACACTGGGACTTATTATACAAGTCACATCCAATTGCAAAACCACACTTGTCACACTAGTTTGATAATTATAACCACACTTTTTTAACTAAAAAAAWGGAAATATTCTCTCTATTGCCTCTTCCACACAAAACGTTCCAGTTGAAAAACATGTACTTTTAGCATAATGATTCTCATCAGAAACTTTTTCAGTCATTTTCTTCATATCCATTGTTCCTAAGGGTTCATAGTTTACCAGAGATAGTGCAGTAAAAATGAGACTACTGAAAAATCCTGCCTGGATACCTTTGCCAATCCCTCTTATCTTTCTCCTGCATCCCTGGTTGCCCTTAGTTTTTTGTTTTAGACAGAATTACTCCTAGACGAAGCGTAACACCTTCAGGAGAAGCCTGGGAACTGGGCTCATAAGTCTACCAAACATTTAAAAATGCAGACTCAGTAGAAACAGAGTTTTACAGCTACAATTTTTCTCCTCCCACTAACCTCTCCACACGCCACAGACTATAAATTACTACTACTCTCTCTTTTTCTCACAGGAAACAGCCACCTTGTCACCTCTCTCTCTACAACCATCCCTGCTGCTCCGCAGGTACCAACAACTTTTTCTTTTGGACGCTTTAGCTGATTAACATTTCCAGTTAACCTCACAGAAATTGTCCGCAACTTGGATTCAGCTTTGAGGTTTGCTGCCTGTCTGCTTCAGATCTGACTCAGGACCCAGACGTGCCCGAAAGCCGCTCGGTGCTGCCGGCAGCCCTGGCTGCCCTGGCAGAGGGTCCCGGCCCTCCGACCAAGCCCCTCTTCCTCACGCGCAGAACTTCGACCGCTAACCCGGGAGACCGCGCAGACGCAAAGGGTTAACGTCCCCATTAAAAAATCACKACGTGAAATGGGCTTTCCTGGATTTGTTGCTCCTTCCTTTCACGGCCTGGGGGAGCGGAGAGACTTTGCCATACCATAATTGCTTGTCGGCTAATTACGACTGGTGCAACCACTGGCCGCCACACCGCGGTTAGACAAATGCCAACAGACAGCGCTTCTCGGCGCGACGTGGGTTGTGCAGTTCAGTCAGCTCCCATCATCCTTTTGTCCCTCGTGTGTCTGACATGTGGATGAAACCTTCTCTTTTGTGCCTTTTCTTTTCTAGGAGAACAAAGGGGAGCTGACAATGAAGTGGCTGCCAGCCCATTGCCACAGTCCATATATCCACCCAGCTGTCATTACGTAATCAAAGCAGCCTGGCTAGCGGAAGAGAATAAACGGCCTACGTGAGAGACAAGTGGGATTAGCTAGAAAAGCTCTAGCGTTATCTGCAACACACGTACTGCTATTAATATGTTATTAAAGAGATATTAAAAAAAAACCCACACATGCAACCCTGTGACCTCAGAAAACTTTAAATGCTCTTTGTTAGTGGAGAGCAGGCCTGAACGGATTCCACCACGTATCTTCTGCCTAGTGCTATCCTGAACAGACACCTCGCCTCTCCCCTAAAAATAAACGATGGCCATTGTATCGGTGTGTAGATAGGCCTGAAACCCAAGTTTTCCATTGAGGAATGCATCAGTTTGCTAAAGTAGTCGAGACTCCTCCCATTGAGCGCTGACGTGTCACGTCAGTGGATTTCTTGTTTACAGAAGTGGCAGATTGTTAATGTGAAGGCAATTTCCTGCATTACAACAAAATCCCATGATATATTTCAGTTGTTGAAAACCTGGAATGAAGTAAGAGCTCTGTGATATAGAAAGGCCACTGAGGGCTAAGTGGTAACTTGAACCAAAGTTTCTGAAGTAACTAAAAGTTTTTAGGAAAAAAAAAAAAGTTTCCTATAGAAACTAAGGTCCTTTCTTAAACTACTCCTTCTGCCACAGATGGTAAAGAGTATAGAGTCATGCCTTTTTCGTTGCTAGTTAAGGTAAAGAGGAGTGAAAATTCATGGGACAGCTTACATGGTTTACTGGTACAGAGCAAAACCTCAGACAATGCTGTTGTTGAATTCGTCATGTGGCCTTTCAACAAATCTAGGTTGTATATCAAAATGCAAATGTAAGGGAAAAAAGAAGAGTGCAAGCTGGACTAAGATCGAGGCCATCTGGGACTTCTGATTCTGCTATACACGCACGTCCTTGTTGTGGGAAAGTCACCTAAACACTGGGTTTCAATAAGATGGGAATGATGACATTTTGCGCTCTTTGGGTTGTCTTAATGTTTATATACAGACTTTAACACCTGAGGATCCCAGTGACCCAGGTGAAGCCTGAGCCAGGACTAATCTCAGCACTCAGCAGCCCTGTGGATGCAGCACCAAGGAATGGGAGGGCTGGGGTGCTCTGAAACCCTGGTGGGCCAGTGCAAGCCTGGCAGCCCTGGATCTTTATCCCTTGTGGTACTTCTCTCTCATTCTCTCTCAAAAAAAGAAAAACTTGTTTTACAAAATAATTCTCAGAATGTTCCTGAAGATCTTTATGCCTGGACAGGCCTTGACACTGGCACAGCAAGAGCAAGATCAGTATACTGGAATACTTTCAGAGCTCTTACTGCGGACAACTGAGTCCGATCTTGCTTCATGTTTCCAGCAGAGACCTTAAGGCCAAAGATAACTAAAACGTCACTTAACCTARACACACAGCTTGTCCAGTCCATTGCTTTATACACATCCCCTCCTTTCCCTTGCAAAATGATCTGTGTGGTCAGTACCTTCCAGCAGGTTCACTGATGCCTCATGATCTCTCTTTGGTGGTACCTCATGGGCATCCTGGCTCCTCCTTCCCCCTCTATGCTGCCCTCTCTGCAGTAAAAGTAGAATCAGACCCCAGCAGCTAAGGACCTGATTTTACCCTTGCCTGGGACCATTCAGTGGTATCTGCTTTCTGATGTCATCAGCTTCCCTGTATACTTTCTTTACCACAAGCATCCTTTCAAGACTATGATCACATTGTCAGGCTGCCTGTGCCTTCAAGCACAGGTCTTCTTACTKCTTTCTCCTAACCGGGGTGGAAGAATTTCCCCTTTACATCTCCTACCTTTTCAGGTAGCCTTTCTGCAACTTCAGCAGCCTTACATCTCTTCTGCCTTAGTGAAGGTTTCTTTTCCTTCTTGCTTGTAACACCTCTTGCCCTAGTTTGGGTTTTTTTCTAATTCTTTAATGACAGTATTTATGCTTCACACAAAAATTGTATATCTAAGTAATCTATGGGAAAGGCTACTATCTTGTGATAAACAAGCTACTTCCTARACAGTGGAAAACCCCCTTTTCCCAATTTTAGAGTTTCTCCAATTTTTCAAAGCAGGTATAAAGTCACCTCTGCTCCCCYAAAAGCAGGATTCAGCTTTGTCCTGAAGGGATTAGCATCTCAGCTCATGATTCAAGCCTATTTATCAAGTTAAGTCCATCTTTGGTTGTAAGCTTCATTTTCACACTAAATCCTTTTCTTTTCCCCTCATCCCCCAGCCCCCTGCCACCCCATTATTTGTCCAGGATGGTCCCCAATTATATGACAGCTTTGTAGCTTCAGTAAACCCAAGMAAAGGCTTTCTTTTCTTATTCCAAGCTACTTAAGATACACTGAAATAGAAAATGCTTTGTGCAAGAATGTCACGCTGCCCTCCTCCAACCTCAGCAAAACACAGGAGCATTGAGGTGATTTTCTCACCAGCTCTCATCTCTTCCTAAAAAGATTTGCTTGAGAAGCAAAGGCTGCTTCAGCAGGCTGGAACAGGGACTTCACAGGTTTTGTTTGAAGCAAGGAATCCTGAAGCATGATTTTTCTTTTCCTAACGGTTGTTCAATAATGTGCATTGGGGGTACAAATACCTATTTTAGGAAGAAGGAGAGGAGGAATGAGTCACTTAGCAGCTTGGATTTCCATCRAGGTCAGTATCATTAAGACAAAGTCTTGAAACACCAGTCAGTTTTGCAAGAATGTTTCATAGTCTACCAGACAAATGACACACTGACTGGAACTGTACTAGTTTATACCAGCATCAACAATGCTTTTGAAAAAGTCTCTTTACAAGACAGACAGAAATTATCATTTGCTGGCAATCACATTGTTTGTGCAATAATTTTATAACACAACACTCGAGCTGTGTTTCCGCACACAGCTGAGCCGAGCTAATGGTTAACCACTACAAAAAGAGGAGAGACCTCACTCCTCTCTCACCCCTCTCCTTGCATCAGCTCTAGCACTCCCTGGAGCCCTCCACAAGCAGCTTTAGCTCACCAGCCCAGCTGAAAATTATCCTTTTTCTGGTGGATCAATGAGTTGAAACAGCTCACAGGGGTGCCTTACCAGCACCAGAGCTGGTGCAAGATCAGAGGYAGGGGCACATGGCCAGGAGGTGGAAGGGGGGAGTGCTAGGATGTATCCATCTCCTTGCCTCCTCATACGGAGCACCAGCTTCTGAAGCCACAGATTCAAACCCAAACTAGGCAAGTTCAGACTGGTGTTTCCACCGAGGACTAGAGAATCAGTCAACTAACTCTGAGAGCTTCACTCCACCTTATCCTGCAGTAAGGATACATTTTCAGCCACACACTGTAGTGGACAGGACTTAGTTCCCTCAGAACTGATTTATTTGGGCAAGTGAGAGAAGAAGGGAACCAGGGATATTTAATGAAGAATAAAGTCTTTAGTAGTTCCTTACCATCTCTAGCAACAGACCTTGCTTCTACTTAGGTTTATTAGTTCTGAATTTTGGATTGTTGTTGCTGCTGTCACATTTGGCTTTTGCTTGTAAAAGCAACACTTTAAAAGCCCAGAGTTTTACAGATTCATCAGAGGTCAAACAAATTGTTTGCATTTTTGCTATAAAAGGGTCGTGAGGGAGAGGGAGACAGATGGTAACTTGGCTGCTGGGGAGCAGAGCTTGAACTTTTTCAATAATGTCTCCCTCTTAACTCACAGCTGGCAAAACTCTCAGTTCTGTGGCAGGTCTTTCAGTGGGCAGATCAAATCCAGCAGCACAGAAACAAAACTCACCAGGAGCCACACAGGGTGAAAAATTATTTCCTAATAAAACTACAAAGCACAAAACAATAACTGGGCAACACTGACATGCATTGTTGTCCTTTATCACAATCTCTCCATAAGCCTGGTTAAAGAACAGAGATGCAATTGTTCTTTGATGTCTTCGTTCAAAGGACTTTACACCCGCTTCCACCAGTGATAAGCTGAAGAAGGGGGAGAGGAGAGGCTGAAATGCAGCAGAAAAGGCTTGGCAAATAAATACYTCATTATACTTCTGTATTTCTGGAGACACTGCTGTAAGTGTGATACAGCCACAAAAAAAATCACAGGTCAGATGTGAGAAAAGGGGAAATGCTTACTCCTGCAGCAGTCACTTGCAAGTTTCTTGGAAATTCACTGGCAATTCACCCCGGGGAGATGTAAATGTAAGCTTAGCCTTGGTTGTGGGCACCGGGGTTAGTCCTGCACAGAGATGAGCTGCGACCTGCTTACTGACATTCCCCCAGCGCTACACCAGCATATGGCAGGGGCTTCTCAAATCATCTCTCATGGGTCATCATATCACTCAGCTCTCGTTTCACAGCAACCTGTCAGAAAATTTGTCTGTCCACTGGGCATCTAAGAGAAAAATTAGGAAGACACTTGAGCTTTATCAACTCAAACCTGCATTCTCACCAATCGACCACAGCATCATCACTCTCACATCACCAAATACTTGCCAGACACAAAGCAAAAGAGATGCAGAGACAACACCCAATTGAAACCTTTAGCTTTTTCTACAGTGACAGATAGCTGCTGGAGAATGAACACCAGAAAAGAACATGGCACAGTCTCTGGCAAGTTCACACTGGGATACTGTTTCTGACCATGCTTTCTTTTTGCCCTGCACTCCTGCTATGTGGCAGTAAGTTTTGACAGAGGTGCTGTAGGAGATAATGTTTGAAACAGTTAAACCTAACAGAGATCTTCTGCCAGAGTCCTAAATCCCATTTTCACAACCAATGTAAACATTTAGCAGCCAAGGACCAGATGCTCTTGAAAATTCTGCTCCATATCATGCACCGAAAAGCCTAGCAATATGACACACGAAAAAGTAATCCCTGATTTAGAGTTTTCTGCTCCCGCACAATCAAGAGAAATTCCGGCCTGGCTCCTGCTCTTGTTCATAGAGTGCTAAATCCATCTATAGGGCATTGTATTACGTTGAGCTCATGGGATTCTTCTTTTTTTTGGGGGGGGGGGTAAGAATTAAATTAGATGCCATTATTTAAAGAGTCCAACAATCAATCTGATCCCAGGTATTATCATCTCTGTTTTATTCCGGATAAAAACAGAGCATACAACTTAGCAGAGGTCATACATGAAGTGTGTGCCAGACCAAAAAATTGAACCCATATGTCTCATGTCCCAGCCTTTCAGAATAAGACCACCTCTCTTCAGAGAGGATGTTGACCATGAAACTGTGGTCACACTACATGAARATGCTTCACATTTATTATCACATCATAGTTAAAACCTAGCTTTGAAAACTGTAAATAAGGTCGAGTTTCCCAACAACATAAGCCAATCAAACAGGTGTCACAGTTGCTCAAGTGTTTTCAGCATGTCTAGACATCACGTGGTGATTAACACCAGTGGACCACACTTCCATAAGTGCTAGCAAGAGCAGAGCCCAAAATGTGGTAGATGCACAGTGGAAGTATTTTGAAAAYGTAAATGAAGTCAGAGAAAGAATCAAGTGCTTTCTCATGCCCTACAAATAACTGTCTGAGCCTCAGCAGTATCCAATTAAGAAAACAATTAAGGCTGAGATAGACACCGACCCCAACTCCTCACTCAGCATTGTCACAAGGTGTTGCCAAAACGTTAGTGCTCCTTGAATGCGAACAAGGCCTGGCAAGCAGCAGAAAGGAGACTCTTCACGGGACAGCTGTAGCGAGTGTTCCAGCTTTCACAGACTTTTGGCTATGGGCTCTTGGAAACTGCACTAAAACCGAAAACAAGAATTGCAGCCTGAAGTCATAAAATGTTATGCTTCCTAAACCACATGCAGGAAGGGGAAGCAGTGAATCCTCAAAGAGCCTGGAGAGGAAGACAGGACGCTATCGCGTACCTCTACCATGGCGAGCCCTGCTAGGGCCCTGCTGGGAACAGCATGATCCCCCCCCCGGAAAGCTGGGGCTTCATTCCAGCACTGACAGATACGGCATTGGTGCTGCTTATTCTCCACTTTCCTGCTCAAAGCAACATCCTTCCCTTGAAAGCCAGTCTCCCTCTTCAGTCAGCTGTGAGTCTCACATGGTCAGACATGCGCTGCAGATAGCGTTAGCTTTATGATTAGAGCTGTCTGCTGCAAGACACATTTTAAAATTCATGACCTTTCCCATCAGGGTTCAAAACTGGACTGGCCTGAAGATGAAAGCCTAGCTTAGACTCCTGCTGTAAGCTGCTTCCCTTTTCCTTCCTCCCCCTAGTATTTCTCCTTGAGCATTTACTTCCAATTATTTTTCAGGCTGTCTTGCATTAACCGTGGTTTTAAAAATTGCTAATGAATTGAGGTAAATTAAAGTTCGTCGGTATCTGAACCAAGCATGTGTTTCAACTTTACGGTCGTGCCTGACTATCAAAGGTATCTTCTTTTGTCAGGTAGAAGATGCTCTAGGAAGGCTGCAGCTGGCCAAAAGAGATAGAGCAGAGTTCTGAAGGTAAAAA